>NC_092342.1:348223000-348530000 GCF_046630445.1 Rutidosis leptorrhynchoides | reverse complement strand
TTTTATGCCACAATATTAGGGCAGACAAACAAAGACATTACTGAGTCGTCACATCTTTTGGATAATTTAACTTTATTGAGTACAAGAAAGTATAAAAGTGTTGTACTTTTTGGTTGACACTTTAGCATGCTATGATCCTAAATCTGTAACGTCCTCCCAATAGGGTCTGGAAGAAACGTTACTAATATCAAATAAACCAACATATTATAATACGAGAACAATACTAAATGAGAAAATTTAACTTTATTGAGTACGCAGCGGAAGATGAAATGTCGTTACAATAATGGAAATAACGATAAAGTAATTGTTCATATGCAGAAGTAATAAATGCGATATCTCTTGATCCTAAGTCCAAGTAGCATCACATAAGTAGTAGATAAGAAAGCTTGAATCAAACAGCACCTGAGACAAAACATGCTAAAGTGTCAACCAAAATGGTTGAGTGAAGTTCATAGGTTTAACAAAAGTAGTTATCGTTGTTTTTAGACCACAAGATTTAGTTGTAAAGTTGATCTCCCGCAGGATCAAAAAGTAGATCTCGCAGATCCAAAAGTTATGCCAGTGCGTGATATTTAGACTAAACGTTCAAGTTTTCCCCATGACAAGTTAGTTCTACTTGTCGGTTTAATTTCATTATCAAGCAATACAAAGATAACATCAAATGTATCGGGGACGTTACTCCCGATAGGCCTACCCCCAATAAATAAGCATGCCGCAGCACTTAAAAATATCACTGTAGGGACTTAGTCGGACATAGCCGGGTATAGCATAGTTTTAACAGTTGGTACTGATATTTAGACTAGACTTTCAAGTTTTCCCCGTGTCAAGTTATCGTTTATACTTGTCGGTTGGGGGCTTGCTGGTCATAGCCCAACATATCACAGTTTAATAGTTGATACGTGTAAGTACTGATATTTAGACTAGACTTTCAAGTTTACCCCGTAACAAGTTATTGTTTATACTTATCGGTTGGGGGCTTGCTGGTCATAGCCCAATGTATCACAGTTTAATAGTTAAGACGTGTAAAATAGTTATAAAAGGTTATATACGTGAATTTCATAGCCCCACTTTTTACTATTTCATTACTGTTTTGAAACTATGGGGTGAGACACATGCTTGCTTTTAAATTTTTAACATGCAATATTTTAATAACTGTTTTACAATATTTATATACGTGAATTTCATAGCCCCACTTTTTACTATTTCATTACTGTTTTGAAACTATGGGGTGAGACACATGCTTGCTTTTAAATTTTTAACATGCAATATTTTAATAACTGTTTTACAATATTTATATACGTGAATTTTATAGCCCCGCTTTTTACTATTTCATTACTGTTTTGAAACTATGGGGTGAGACACATGCTTGCTTTTAAATTTTTAACATGCAATATTTTAATAACTGTTTTACAATATTTATATACGTGAATTCATAGCCCCATTTTTTACTGTTTCATAACTGTTTTATAACTTTTGGGGTGAGAATACATGCACAACTTTTATAACTGTTTTACACGTATTAACTATTAAACTGTGATATGTTGGGCTATGACCAGCTAGCCCCCAACCGATAAGTATAAACGATAACTTGTTACGGGGTAAACTTGAAAGTCTAGTCTAAATATCAGTACTTACACGTATCTACTATTAAACTGTGATATGTTGGGCTATGACCAGCAAGCCCCCAACCGACAAGTATAAACGATAACTTGACACGGGGTAAACTTGAAAGTCTAGTCTAAATATCAGTACCAACTATTAAAACTATGCTATACCCGGCTATGTCCGACTAAGTCCCTACAGTGATATTTTTAAGTGCTGCGGCATGCTTATTTATTGGGGGTAGGCCTATCGGGAGTAACGTCCCCAATACATTTGACTCGGTCTTTGTATTACTTGATAATGAAATTTAAACCGACAAGGACAGACACAACTTGTCATGGGGCAAACTTGAACGTTTAGTCTAAATATCACGCACTGGCATAACTTTTGGATCTGCGAGATCTACTTTTTGATCCTGCGGGAGATCAACTTTACAACTAAATCTTGTGGTCTAAAAACAACGATAACTACTTTTGTTAAACCTATGAACTTCACTCAACCTTTTTGGTTGACACTTTAGCACCTCCCAATAGGGTCTGGAAGAAACGTTACTAATATCAAATAAACCAACATATTATAATACGAGAACAATACTAAATGAGAAAATTGAACTTTATTGAGTACGCAGCGGAAAATGAAATGTCGTTACAATAATGGAAATAACGATAAAGTAATTGTTCATATGCAGAAGTAATAAATGCGATATCTCTTGATCCTAAGTCCAAGTAGCATCACATAAGTAGTAGATAAGAAAGCTTGAATCAAACAGCACCTGAGACAAAACATGCTAAAGTGTCAACCAAAAAGGTTGAGTGAAGTTCATAGGTTTAACAAAAGTAGTTATCGTTGTTTTTAGACCACAAGATTTAGTTGTAAAGTTGATCTCCCGCAGGATCAAAAAGTAGATCTCGCAGATCCAAAAGTAGTACTGATTCGTGATATTTTAGACTAAACGTTTGTTTTGTTGCCCCGATGATAAGTTGGCAGTACCTTATCACCATGTTTAAATCATTATTAAGTAATACAAAGACATCACGGTCAAATGTATCGGGGACGTTACTCCCGATAGGCCTACCCCCAATAATTAAGAATGCCTTATCCTGAAAGCAATTAAAAAATATCACTGTGGGGTCTTAGTAGCATAAGCTAGTCATAGTACAGTTTAGGTTCGTACTTGTGTCTAAGTTGTTTAAAGTATAAAAGCAGCATGTGTCTCACCCCAGTAAGTATAAAAAGTGCTATAGCAATAAGAGTGGGGCTATGAAAGTAACACATGCTCAATAAAGTTTAATCACATATCGGACTTTATTATGTGTCAAGAATTCCATTACACGTATCTACTATTAAACTGTGATATGTTGGGCTATGACCAGCAAGCCCCCAACCGACAAGTATAAAAGATAACTTGACACGGGGTAAACTTGAAAGTCTAGTCTAAATATCAGTACCATCTGTTAAAAATATGCTATACCCGGCTATGTCCGACTAAGTCCCTACAGTGATATTTTCAAATGCTCGTTGATTGCATGCTTAATTATTGGGGATGGGTTCGTAGCAAACTTAATCAATGGAGACAAGAAGAAGGTGATCCCTTCCACCAACCGAATTCACCTCTTGGTGAAGAACCTGAAGCACTTACTGGCGAACCCGTTCAGAACACTATTTTCACCCTCATTTCCAGGATATCCAGTCACGAATATATAATATCTAAAATTTTAGATCTTATTCATCCACTTGTTCGAACCGCCAATCATCCCGGAATTATAGAAGAAGTCAACGAGCTTCGCGCTCGAGTAGTGGCTCTGGAGAATATGGTGCGAAACCTACAAACACCAGCAGCAGCACCAACAGCATAACCAGTACCACCAGTACCATCGGCATCACCACCAACATCACCAGCTTCACCAACGACAACATCCGCATTCCACGCCTCAACATCACACTCAGTACCTCAAACATCAACATCATACACCCCATAGATACCAAGGAATATTAGTAATAATGAGTTAAGATGTATTGACTCATTCTTCCTGAAGAATTACATATGTATACTTTATATATATGGATTGGAACAATAATAAATCTTTTCGTACTAAGCTATTACGTGTGAATCTTAACTAGTATGTACTACATGGTTAATTCATATCATAATATGCTATGATGTACATCTTTTGTTAATAACTTAACAATCGTTAATCATTGCTTCAACACAATAAACTCCATTTCGTAATAAACCAAGTGTATTACTCAAATACATGATTGATTGTATACTTTAATTTTCGATGTACTCGAAACTTTCTAGAAAACATCATTAGTGCCTTATGAATTTCACAAGAATTCCACGAGCACCAACATCATATACCGAAGTATATCAATAATAATGAATGATGAAGTATTGATTCATAACTTCATTAGCGAAATATTTCACGACAATTATGAAATCTCAAAGGTTTTGGAGATTATTTATTCTAGTTTCAACAGCAAATCAAATGATTTTAATATTATATTAACTCATTAAAACCATGATTACATCTGAAGAATACATATATGAACGTATATCTTCTCTTTTGTAATTGTGAAAAATATTTTAACGGGTAGGTAAAACCCGAGAGATATTCATATCTCATATAAATATGTTACATTGTACATTCTTCCATTCTGATTCAGCAGTTGTTAACTATACTACTTACATTCACATGATATATGTATATGTTCACCAAAGAACAACCATTTTCATACAAATTCAGTTACATATTCTGATTTTGACATATCGGAACTTAAGTAAAGCTTTAGCAAGTGTTATCTTCCTAAAGATCACTACATTCATGAATTATATTCATTCGTATTCTATGATGAATTATCACATCAAACCACCGAACTTACCATTCCTTACTTTTGAAAATCACAACATTTCTTCGTCAACCGTTAGATCCATTGATGGATGCATCTTACGCTTAAACACTTCAAATTCAAAATTCTTGAAAACATCCTCTGAATCTTGACGATCGCAATCAGCGTTTAATCATCTAAAAATGAAATTTCTTGAAACCATCTCGGATTGATAACCGATGATTCAAATATGGCTGCATTAAATGCAGAGGAAACAGAAAAATTGTAGATGGTCTTAAGGGCCAACAGTTTGATAATAAAGAATGGTACGTTGGAAAAGCTCAAAAGAAAATTTTGAACTGAAAAACGGATTGAGCTAACCATGGAGGAGACCAAGGACAAACACAAGGGCCAAACCCTATATTCAAAGAATCCAGGTAATTCTGGATCCGGTGAAATCTTTAGAGAATATCTTGCTCCGAAGTCATGTTAAAAGCTTGCGGAAAATTTTTCTTCATCAACTTTTAAACTTAGAAATTTCAAAATATCATCATAAATATCCTCTATATTTCGGAAGATATCTTCATAACGATTCATGTCCGCAATTAAGTATCTCTTTGCGATATCTTTATAAAGGAAACTGTTTTAGTTTCTATATTCTGTAAAATTCGAGTTTAAATTATAAATGCTTTGAAGAAGTGTTGGGAATTGAAGCATGAGTTAGTATAATATAATGACGTCAGGCCAACGTGATTATATTACAGTAAGTCATGCTAAGTTTTTAATGGAAGATGATGATTCATAGATTTTATAATCATCATTTGCCATGTTACACGACTCTTACATTCTATTTAACCTCTAAACATATCAAGAAAATATTTTTCTTGATGATTCGGTCTTTTCCGGATATTCTGGTAATATGACAAATCAAATCGTGCTATTACCTTTCCTTTCTACTTTATATATTATGATCATTTTAAACTTCATACCTATGAATTCTGGACCATTACTCGCTTGACTTGAAGTCGAGAAGAAGAAACAAAAGCATAAAGCTCCGACATATAAGGGAAAATATAAAGCCCGATAACGACTCTGAAATTACAAACCGTGTATATCAATGCGTATAGCAATATAAAGACACGGGATAATTAAAAACACTATAACCCCAAGAGCATAGTAGAAGTAAACAGATTCCTCTGGCGGTAAAAGAAAAAGAAGAATGACTGCATATATGGTCAATATAATAACCAGGATCAGAACTGGATTAAGCATTTTCTTAATCTTTTGGAAGTTTGAATTGAGGAAGAAAGTATAGAAGTGGTGAAGATAATGAAACGGAAGAAGCTAATTTATAGCAAAATTCCAAACACAATAATCGAGACAATCCACCGCATTTAATCAAAGAAAATCTCAAATTCCTTAATTACCGGAGAATCAAATCTTATAGATTACGAAGATTTCCTTTAATTCCTTGAATTCCGGAAATCAATCGTGACTACGTCAAAAGTTAAGGCGAACATTTAATTTTCTCATTTCACTCTTTTATGATTGCTTCGTTTATACTCTTCCTATAAACGAATCGTTTTATCCATATCATCTAATAGTGATAAAACTTTATTTTTCAACTTATATTCATCATTAAAATATTCTTGTTGTAAACAATGAAGATCTCTATCAAATTTCATGACTGTGATTTTCACTAACTCCTCTCTGTTTGTCTGCCCTAATATTGTGGCATAAAATGCTCAAAGTTTTAAATGAGCTCAATACTATTCATAACACATTTCATGTATCCAATTTACTGAAATGACTTGTATAACATCATCATTTTGAATGATCTTCGCATTAATGATAAAATGCACTTCGTTGAAGAACCTATAGAAATCATGGAAGGAGAGGTCAAACAAACGCGTAAAAGCAACATACCTATCATTAAAGTCTGTTGGAATTCGCGTAGAGGCCCCGAATATACCTGGGAACGCAAAGACCATATGAAACGGAAATATCTCCATCTCTTCTCAACTGCTGATGCATCCGAGAAGTCTACCTAAAACTTCGGGACGAAGTTTTTATTAACGGGGAGGTACTATAACAACCCTCACTTTTTGACTTCTGAAATTACTGAAATGACCCTAGGGTTTACTGTCTGACTATACGTATTAATTATTTAAGGGTTGTTATATACACAATCAATTTAACGTTGACCAAATAATAAATTTTTATTCGACACTCATTGGTAATTAAAATTTATGCATTTCAGTAATATTATTTATAACTATTAATCTATAAGTAATAAATAAAAAGTGACATTTATATAAATAATAAAACAATTGGGAACTAAATAAAAATAAATACAAGTCATGAATTAGTAAAAAGAAAATAATACTTATCATGTAGTAAATGTAAATAATAATAATAATAATAATAATAATAATAATAATAATAATAATAATAATAATAATAATAATAATAATAATAATAATAATAATAATAATAGTAATAATAATGAGACTAAAGAATCTTAAACAATTACATCCTTATGTTGACTAAAAATAAAGTATAAACTAGTACATCCTTATGTTGACTAATTATAAACTAGTACCACCTTTTGTTGACTAAAAATTATAAAACAAAATAAAATCATTAATTAGAACATCCTTATGTTGACTAACACTCTAATACTTGCACTATATAAACACTCCTAGACTCCTAGTTTCTCATTCACAAATCACACCAAAATCCTCTCTCAAAAACATCTCTCCCTCTCCCTCTCTTGTGGTATTCGGATCTTCAAGCTTGTTCTTCGTGTTCTTCAAGAATCTTCAAGGAGTTCTTCAAGATTTTCAAGGCTTTGATCTTCCATCTTCATCGTGTTCATCTTTTCTTTGTTAATTATCTTGAATCTTCAAAGGTATAACATAAACCCTAAACTATTTACATAAACTTTAATCTTTGTTAATTCATATTCATATTATAAACTTGTTATTCATAAGTATATACATAAACACACCTAGATTTATATATACATATATACATGTAAAAAAAATATATTTTTATATATATACATATATATACGAATTATATATACATATACATATTAAAACCTTAAACCCTAATACTACTTATACTAGTACTTAACATGTATACACTATTACTATTACTAGCACCTATAACCTACTACTTATATTGTAGCACAAAAACATTTTGGGATATGTATTAGAGATGTATAGATCTTCGAACTTTCTTGACGAATGGTTTCTACGAGATTCTAGGCAGAGGGTTTGGATTTCCAATTTAAAGGGTCCTATGGCTCAAGCCCCTAGATCTAAATTAGCCATTCGAAAGGAAAGGGGTGATTGGAAGCTTATCTAATACAGCAAGTATCCTAAAATGGAAAACACTCATAGAAGTAGAAACTCTCTAGTCATAGAAACTTAGTAAAATAAGAAACTTTCTAAAAATGGAAACTTTATAAAAATAGTAACTTACTAGGAATAGAAACTTAGTAAAACAAACTATACTTAAACACATACTTAAACTTAAACATGGGCAAAACACTTAACTACTCTTAAATGTCAATAGGTTGACTTTCCTGCTCACTCGTTCAACTCTTTATTCCGAGGAATAACTCTCTCTACTTACTAAGGTGAATTTCATAGCCCCACTTTTTACTATTTCATTACTGTTTTGAAACTAAGGGGTGAGACACATGCTTGCTTTTAAATTTTTAACATGCAATATTTTAATAACTGTTTTACAATATTTATATACGTGAATTTCATAGCCCCACTTTTTACTATTTCATTACTGTTTTGAAACTATGGGGTGAGACACATGCTTGCTTTTAAATTTTTAACATGCAATATTTTAATAACTGTTTTACAATATTTATATACGTGAATTCATAGCCCCACTTTTTACTGTTTCATAACTGTTTTATAACTTTTGGGGTGAGAATACATGCACAACTTTTATAACTATTTTACACGTATTAACTATTAAACTGTGATATATTGGGCTATGACCAGCAAGCCCCCAACCGATAAGTATAAACAATAACTTGTTACGGGGTAAACTTGAAAGTCTAGTCTAAATATCAGTACTTACACGTATCAACTATTAAACTGTGATATGTTGGGCTATGACCAGCAAGCCCCCAACCGACAAGTATAAACGATAACTTGACACGGGGTAAACTTGAAAGTCTAGTCTAAATATCAGTACCAACTGTTAAAACTATGCTATACCCGGCTATGTCCGACTAAGTCCCTACAGTGATATTTTTAGGTGCTGCGGCATGCTTAGTTATTGGGGGTAGGCCTATCGGGAGTAACGTCCCCGATACATTTGATGTTATCGTTGTATTGCTTGATAATGAAATTAAACCGACAAGTAGAACTAACTTGTCATGGGGCAAACTTGAACGTTTAGTCTAAATATCACGCACTGGCATAACTTTTTGATCCTATCGGGAGTAACGTCCCCGATACATTTGACTAAGTCTTTGTATTACTTGATAATGAAATTAAACCGACAAGGACAGACACAACTTGTCATGGGGCAAACTTGAATGTTTAGTCTAAATATCACGCACTGGCATAACTTTTGGATCTGCGAGATCTACTTTTTGATCCTGCGGGAGATCAACTTTACAACTAAATCTTGTGGTCTAAAAACAACGATAACTACTTTTGTTAAACCTATGAACTTCACTCAACCTTTTTGGTTGACACTTTAGCATGTTTTGTCTCAGGTGATGTTTAATTCAAGCTTTCCTATCTACTGCTTATGTGATGCTACTTGGACATAGGATCAAGAGATTATCGCATTTATTACTACTGCATACGAGAACAATACTAAATGAGAAAATTTAACTTTATTGAGTACGCAGCGGAAAATGAAATGTCGTTACAATAATGGAAATAACGATAAAGTAATTGTTCATATGCAGAAGTAATAAATGCGATATCTCTTGATCCTAAGTCCAAGTAGCATCACATAAGTAGTAGATAAGAAAGCTTGAATCAAACAGCACCTGAGACAAAACATGCTAAAGTGTCAACCAAAAAGGTTGAGTGAAGTTCATAGGTTTAACAAAAGTAGTTATCGTTGTTTTTAGACCACAAGATTTAGTTGTAAAGTTGATCTCCCGCAGGATCAAAAAGTAGATCTCGCAGATCCAAAAGTTATGCCAGTGCGTGATATTTAGACTAAACGTTCAAGTTTGCCCCATGACAAGTTGTGTCTGTCCTTGTCGGTTTAAATTTCATTATCAAGTAATACAAAGACTGAGTCAAATGTATCGGGGACGTTACTCCCGATAGGCCTACCCCCAATAATTAAGCATGCTGCAGCAATTAAAAATATCACTGTAGGGACTTAGTCGGACATAGCCGGGTATAGCATAGTTTTAACAGTTGGTACTGATATTTAGACTAGACTTTCAAGTTTACCCCGTGTCAAGTTATCGTTTATACTTGTCGGTTGGGGGCTTGCTGGTCATAGCCCAACATATCACAGTTTAATAGTTAATACGTGTAAAATAGTTATAAAAGTTGTGCATGTATTCTCACCCCAAAAGTTATAAAACAGTTATGAAACAGTAAAAAGTGGGGCTATGAATTCACCTTAGTAAGTAGAGAGAGTTATTCCTCGGAATAGAGAGTTGAACGAGTGAGCAGGAAAGTCAACCTATTGACATTTAAGAGTAGTTAAGTGTTTTGCCCATGTTTAAGTTTAAGTATGTGTTTAAGTATAGTTTGTTTTACTAAGTTTCTATTCCTAGTAAGTTACTATTTTTATAAAGTTTCTATTTTTAGAAAGTTTCTCATTTTACTAAGTTTCTATGACTAGAGAGTTTCTACTTTTATGAGTGTTTCCATTTTAGGATACTTGCCGTATTAGATAAGCTTCCAATCACCCCTTTCCCTTCGAATGGCTAATTTAGATCTAGGGGCTTGAGCCATAGGACCCTTTAAATCGGAAATCCAAACCCTCTGCCTAGAATCTCGTAGAAACCATTCGTCAAGAAAGTTCGAAGATCTATACATCTCTAATACATATCCCAAAATGTTTTTGTGCTACAATATAATTAGTAGGTTATAGGTGCTAGTAATAGTAATAGTGTATACATGTTAAGTACTAGTATAAGTAGTATTAGGGTTTCATTAATTAGGGTTAGTTAATTAAAGTAGTAATTAATAACTAGGGTTTAGTAATTAATGTCCTAGGGTTTCATAAATGTTTAGAGTTTAATTAATTAGGGTTTAAGAATTATAGTTTAGGTGTAATTAGGGTTTAAGGTTTTAATATGTATATGTATATATAATTCGTATATATATGTATATATATATATATATAAATATTTTTTTTTACATGTATATATGTATATATAAATCTAGGTGTGTTTATGTATATACTTATGAATAACAAGTTTATAATATGAATATGAATTATCAAAGATCAAAGTTTATGTAAATAGTTTAGGGTTTATGTTATACCTTTGAAGATTCAAGATAATTAACAAAGAAAAGATGAACACGATGAAGATGGAAGATCAAAGCCTTGAAAATCTTGAAGAACTCCTTGAAGATTCTTGAAGAACACGAAGAACAAGCTTGAAGATCCGAATACCACAAGAGAGGGAGAGGGAGAGATTGTTTTTGAGAGAGGATTTTGGTGTGATTTGTGAATGAGAAACTAGGTGTTTATATAGTGCAAGTATTAGAGTGTTAGTCAACATAAGGATGTTCTAATTAATGATTTTATTTTGTTTTATAATTTTTAGTCAACAATAGGTGGTACTAGTTTATAATTAGTCAACATAAGGATGTACTAGTTTACACTTTATTTTTAGTCAACATAAGGATGTAAGATTTTTTTAGTCTCATTATTATTACTATTATTATTATTATTATTATTTTTACATTTACTACATGATAAGTATTATTTTCTTTTTACTAATTCATGACTTGTATATATTTAGTTCCCAATTGTTTTATTATTTATATAAATGTCACTTTTTATTTATTACTTATAGGTTATTAGTTATAATATTACATAAATGCATAAATTTTAATTAGCAGTGAGTGTTGACTAACAGTTTATTATTTTCATCTTTTATTAACTTGTCAATTTTTGTACAAAGTTAATTAATATGTTTTCTAACTCTTAACACTTAACAATTGTTGATTAAAGTTTAATCATTAAGTTTTAATTATATTGTTTGGGCTTTTAATATTGGAAAAATATAGAATGGAAAAAATGAGGGTCGTTATAGTACCTCCCCGTTATTGAAAACTTCGTCCCGAAGTTTTTAGGTAGTTTCCTCGTTTGCATCAGCAGTTGAGAAGAGATGGGGATATTTCCGTTTCATATGGTCTTTGCGTTCCCAGGTATATTCGGGGCCTCTACGCGAATTCCAACGGACTTTAACGATAGGTATATTGCTTTTACGCGTTTGTTTGACCTCTCCTTCCATGATTTCTATAGGTTATTCAACGAAGTGCATTTTATCATTAATGCGAATATCATTCAAAATGATGATGTTATACAAGTCATTTCAGTAAATTAGATACATGAAATGTGTTATGAATAGTACTGAGCTCATTTAAAACCTTGAGCATTTTATGCCACAATATTAGGGCAGACAAACAAAGAGGAGTTCGTGAAAATCACAGTCATGAAATTTGATAGAGATCTTCATTGTTTACAACAAGAATATTTTAATGATGAATATAAGTTGAAAAATAAAGTTTTATCACTATTGAATAATATGGATAAAACGATTCATTTATAGGAAGAGTATAAATGAAGCTATCATAAAAGAGTGAAATGAGAAAATTAAATGTTCGCCTTAACTTTTGACGTAGTCACGATTGATTTCCGGAATTCAAGGAATTAAAGGAAATCTTCGTAATCTATAAGATTTGATTCTCCGGTATTTACGAAATTTTGAGATTTGTTTGATTAAATGCGGTGATTTGCCTCGATTGATGTGTTTGGAATTTTGCTATAAATTAGCTTCTTTCGTTTCATTATCTTCACCACTTCTATACTTTCTTTCTCAATTCAAACTTCCAAAAGATTAAGAAAATGCTTAATCCAGTTCTGATCCTGGTTATTATATTGACCATCTATGCAGTCATTCTTCTTTTTCTTTTACCGCCAGAGGAATCTGTTTACTTCTACTATGCTCTTGGGGTTATAGTGTTTTTAATTATCCCGTGTCTTTATATTGCTATACGCATTGATATACACGGTTTGTAATTTCGGAGTCGTTATCGGGCTTTATATTTTCCCTTATATGTCGGAGCTTTATGCTTTTGTTTCTTCTTCCCGACTTCAAGTCAAGCGAGTAATGGTCCAGAATTCATAGGTATGAAGTTTCGAATGATCATAATATATAAAGTAGAAAGGAAAGGTAATAGCACGATTTGATTTGTCATATTACCAGAATATCCGGAAAAGACCGAATCATCAAGAAAAATATGTTCTTGATATATTTAGAGGTTAAATAGAATGTAAGAGTCGTGTAACATGGAAAATGATGATTATAAAATCTATGAATCATCATCTTCCATTAAAAACTTAGCATGACTTACTGTAATATAATCACGTTGGCCTGACGTCATTATATTATACTAACTCATGCTTCAATTCCCAACACTTCTTCAAAGCATTTATAATTTAAACTCGAATTTTACAGAATATAGAAACTAAAACAGTTTCCTTTATAAAGATATCGCAAAGAGATACTTAATTGCGGACATGAATCGTTATGAAGATATCTTTCGAAATATAGAGGATATTTATGATGATATTTTGGAATTTCTAAGTTCGAAAGTTGATGAAGAAAAATTTTCCGCAAGCTTTTAACATGACTTCGGAGCAAGATATTCTCTAAAGATTTCACCGGATCCAAAATTACCTGGATTATTTGAATATAGGGTTTGGCCCTTGTGTTTGTCCTTGGTCTCCTCCATGGTTAGCTCAATCCGTTTTTCAGTTCCAAATTTTCTTTTGAGCTTTTCCAACGTACCATTCTTTATTATCAAACTGTTGGCCCTTAAGACCATCTACAATTTTTCTGTTTCCTCTGCATTTAATGCAGCCATATTTGAATCATCGGTTATCAATCCGAAATGGTTTCAAGAAATTTCATTTTTAGATGATTAAACGCTGATTGCGATAGATTCAAAGGATGTTTTCAAGAATTTTAAATTTGAAGTGTTTAAGCGTAAGATGCATCCATCAATGGATCTAACGGTTGACGAAGAAATGTTGTGATTTTCAAAAGTAAGGAATGGTAAGTTCGGTGGTTTGATTTGATAATTCATCATAGAATACGAATGAATATAATTCATGAATGTAGTGATCTTTAGGAAGATAACACTTGCTAAAGCTTTACTTAAGTTCCGATATGTCAAAATCAGAGTATGTAACTGAATTTGTATGAAAATGGTTTTTCTTTGGTGAACATATACATATATCATGTGAATGTAAGTAGTATAGTTAACAACTGCTGAATCAGAATGGAAGAATGTACAATGTAACATATTTATATGAGATATGAATATCTCTCGGGTTTTACCTACCCGTTAAAATATTTTTTACAATTAACAGTTTGTACAAAAGAGAAGATATACGTTCATATATGTATTCTTCAGATGTAATCATGGTTTTAATGAGCTAATATAATATTAAACTCATTTGATTTGCTGTTGAAACGAGAATAAATAATCTCCAAAACCTTAGAGATTTCATAATTGTCGTGAAATATTTCGCTAACGAAGTTATGAATTAATACTTCATCGTTCATTGTTATTGATATACTTCGGTATATGATGTTGGTGCTCTTGGAATTCTTGTGAAATTCATAAGGCACTAATGATATTTTCTAGAAAGTTTCGAGTACATCGAAAATTAAAGTATACAATCAATCATATATTTGAGTAATACACTTGGTTTATTACGAAATGGAGTTTATTGTATTGAAGCAATGATTAACGATTGTTAAGTTATTAACAAAAGATGTACATCATAGCATATTGTGATATGAATTAACCATGTAGTACATACTAGTTAAGATTCACACGTAATAGCTTAGTACGAAAAGATTTATTATTGTTCCAATCCATATATATAAAGTATACATATGTAATTCTTCAGGAAGAATGAGTCAATACATCTTAACTCATTATTAATAATATTCCTTGGTATCTATGGGGCGTATGATGTTGATGTTTGAGGTACTGAGTGCGATGTTGAGGCGTGGAATGCGGATGTTGTCGTTGGTGAAGCTGGTGATGTTGGTGGTGATGCCGATGGTACTGGTGGTACTGGTTATGCTGCTGGTGCTGCTGCTGGTGTTCGTAGGTTTCGCACCATATTCTCCAGAGCCACTACTCGAGCGCGAAGCTCGTTGACTTCTTCTATTATTCCGGGATGATTGGCGGTTCGGACAAGTGGATGAATAAGATCTAAAATTTTAGATATTATATATTCGTGACTGGATATCCTGGAAATGAGGGTGAAAATAGTGTTCCGAACGGGTTCGCCAGTAAGTGCTTCAGGTTCTTCACCAAGAGGTGAATTCGGTTGGTGGAAGGGATCACCTTCTTCTTGTCTCCATTGATTAAGTTTACTACGAACCCATCCCCAATTCATCCAAAATAGATGATGGCTGATTGGTTGGTTCATTCCGGTTACGCTGCCATTGGAGCTCGAAGAGTTCGAGGAATCCATATTATGTGTTTGGAATTAGGGTTTTTGATATGAGATTAGTGTTGAATACTGGATGATATATTCGTCTCCTCGAATACGTGTATATAGCAAAAAGATTTCCGTAATTTATGGAGGGAATTTAGGAAAAGTGTTAGACAAAATCTATTGGAATAGATACGATAAGATATAATAAGATATGATGTGTCTATACTTTAATAATGGCAGTATGACGTGTCGAGATCATAAAGTGATAAGTATGTAATCTAATAATCTTTTGATTAAAGACTTTCAATTCGTATACTGTGATAACCCAATGACATTTTTCGATTCATAAACCGATGCATAAAGGCATAAGGCATATAGGTACGTGATATAACAGGGAGTTATATACGTTTGTGTGTGAGTAGTAACAATTATAAAAGTTTCAAAATCATGGATAATATTTCATGTAATACATATGTAATACACATAACCATGATAGATGACTTATGAATGTCAAGAATTTCTGAAATCATTGTGTCGCATTTAGATGCGGTGGTGTAATTGGATAGTACTCAGGAAAGTGAGCAGAGTTCTTAGATTAGCTCATCATTCTAAGATAAGTAAAGTTTCTAAAGTATAGTGTAGCATTTAACAGTTAAAGGCAACAATTAAAGGCACTATGGTCAAGAAAAGTTGTAGTCCTACATTAGGAAAGAGACTTTGATTAGAATTTTTAAGTCAAGTTTGGTAAAGCATGATTGTTAAGATTATAAGGCAATCCTAAGTGCTTTAAGTGTAAGGCAGGAAAGGTTATAGTTTCCTAGATTGCTAAGGCACCCTAGCTAGCAAGTAAGGCACACATAAAATTGCAATCCTGGTTCTCTATAACGTTATCAGCACGATAATCTTAATACTAAATATGGTTGGCTCTGCCACCAAAATGATATATGGTCGGTTATACCACCAAAATGATATATGGTCGGTTATACCACCAGAATGATATAGGTCGGTTATACCACCTGAAAAAATATATGGTCGACACTGTCGCCAAATTTTCATTTATGTTTACTAATATTTATATTTTTGTTATATAACATTTATTTATGATTACTTACACATGGTCGACACTGTCACCTACTTATCATTTATGTTATATTAAATTTATGTTTAATGTTTATATACTTATGAATATAAATTGACTCTAATTTATCATGATGTTTGTTTTAATTTTTGATAATAGAAAATGTCGAATCTGGAAAAGCTTAAATTTACTCCTTTAGAATCAACTGGAAACAACTACATGCCATGGGTTATAAAAGTAAAAATGCATCTTAAATCAATGGGCATTCTTGAAACCATAAATGAAAACAACACTTGTTCTGAAAAAGAACAAGCTACGGCATGTTGCTTTATTCATCAACATATTGATGAATGCTTACAAAATAATTATGTGACTGTAGAAGATCCCCATGTTTTATGGGAAGGTCTCAAAAGCAGATTCAATAATCAAAGAGAAATTTTACTTCCAGCTGCAATGGAACAATGGAGAACATTAAGGTTCCAAGACTTTAAGAAAGTAAATGAATACAGCTCAGCTCTGTATAATACATGTTCACAACTTAAATTCTGTGGACATGAAATTAGTGATGCAGACATGATGGAGAAAACTTTCTCCACAATGAATGCTGCAAACATCACAGTGCAAAGAAATTTGAGAATGCTAAAGTTCAAAACATATCCTGAACTTAATTCATATCTCTTAGTTGCAGAGCAAAATGATGAGCTATTAATGAAAAATCAGCAATCCCGTCCTACTGGTACACTTGCAATCCCTGAAGCAAATACTGCAAATAATTATAAACAGGGACAAGGACGCGGGCAAGGTCGTGGTTATAATAACCATCACCATCATCATGCCAAAAGCCATAACTATGGTAGAAACCATCCTTATGGTAATGGTAATGGGCGTGGACGTGGTCGTGGTCGTGGCCGTGGTGGTCAAAGAAATAGTAATCCACGAAAATATAAATATCAACCACAAAACAAGCCCATTAAACAAGATGTTGAAGAAAATTCTTCTAAAAATTCTGAAGAATCTTGCTACAGATGTGGTAGAATGGGCCACTGGGCTAATACTTGCCGAACATCTAAACATCTTGTTAAGATGTATCAGGATTCGCTGAAAGGTAAAGAAAAGGAAGTAAATTTTGTGGATAATATTGATCCAACAGTCACTGAGAAACCATCTGATTTATATGAAGATTTCTTGAATGTTTAAGTTGTGTGTCTTTTGAAAAATAAACGATTTAATATCGTCTGTCTTTGTCATTATGTTTGCTAAATGTTTCAGTACTATCTATTTGCGTTTAAAATATTGTGTAATATTAATGTACTCACTATTTATTTCTTATATATGAAGTTCAATATGAATTTTGATGGAATACAACATCAATCAAGTGGTGGAGATCTCTGTATAGCAGACAGTGGAACTACACACACTATACTTAAATCCGAGAAATATTTTATTGATCTAAAACCAACGGAAGGAACTATACATACAATATCAGGACCTGCTAACTTGATAAAAGGGATAGGAAAGGCAAATTTCATACTACCAAATGGTACAAAATTTTTAATAAATGATGCCTTATTTTCTCCCAAGTCAAGCAGAAATTTATTGAGTTTCTCCGACATATACCTTAACGGGTATGATTATCAGTCAGTGACAACAGAAAATGAGAAATATTTAAGTATCACTGACAAGAGTCATGTGGTTGAAAAACTGCCAAGACTTAGTTATGGATTACATTATACACATATAAATGTACCAGAAATACATATGGTAGTTAACGAAAAATATATTGATCCTGGTGTATTCAGTTTATGGCATAACAGATTAGGCCATCCAGGATCAACAATGATGAAAAGGATTATTGAATGTACTCATGGACATCCACTAAAGGATAGAAAAATCCATCATGATACAATGGTTCCATGTACATCTTGCTCTCTTGGAAAATTGATAACTAGACCCTCACCACTTAAGGTTGAGAAAGAATCACCAATGTTTCTTGAAAGAATTCAAGGTGATATATGTGGACCAATTCATCCACCATGTGGACCATTTAGATATTTCATGGTTCTAATAGACGCATCTAGCAGATGGTCTCATGTTTGTCTGTTATCAAGCCGTAATGTGGCATTTGCAAAATTTCTTGCCCAAATTATTAAATTGAGAGCTCATTTTCCTGATTACACCATTAAAAGGGTGAGACTTGATAATGCTGGTGAATTTACATCTCAAGCATTTAATGACTATTGCATGTCTATAGGAATTGTTGTTGAACATTCTGTTGCTCATGTGCATACACAAAATGGTTTAGCCGAGTCATTGATTAAACGTTTACAGTTAATCGCTAGACCATTGATAATGAGAACAAAACTCCCTGTATCTATATGGGGTCATGCAATTTTACATGCTGCTGCATTGATTCGCATCAGACCAAGTGCAAGTCATAAATATTCCCCCCTACAACTTGCTTTTGGTCAAGAGCCAAATATTTCCCATCTTAGAACATTTGGTTGTGCAGTGTATGTTCCAATTGCGACACCACAACGTACAAAAATGGGTCCTCAAAGGAGGTTGGGAATATATGTTGGATATGAAACATCTTCAATATTAAGGTATATTGAACCTATGACAGGTGACGTTTTTACAGCACGTTTTGCTGATTGTCATTTTAATGAAACATTGTTCCCTAGATTAGGGGGAGAAATGAAAAATAAAGAAAATGATGTTTCATGGTGTGAACCTCAATTAAAGTATCTTGATCCTCGCACAAAAGAATGCGAGACAGAAGTTCAAAAGATAATGCATATACAAGAACTTGCAAATCAATTGCCTGATGCATTTACAGATACAAAAACGGTGACAAAATCATATATACCAGCAGTAAATACTCCAGCTCGAATTGAAATTCCAAAAGCTGGCAATAACGTCACTCATGAATCTTTGCCACGTCAGAAACGTGGAAGACCAATCGGTTCAAAGGATAAAAATCCTCGAAAAAGAAAATCAGCTGATAATGAAGTAAAAGAAAGTGTTCAAGAAGAACCACAAATCAGTACTCCTACTGCAGAGGAGATTGATGATGTCAATACAGAAATTGCAATCAATTATGCATATTCAAAAATATTATGGAACCGAAATGAAATGAAAAATCTTGATGAGAAATTTTCATTTAATGTTGCATATGACATCATGAATAATGATGATGATCCAGAACCAACATCTATGGTTGAATGTCAAAATAGACATGATTGGGCTCAATGGAAAGAAGCAATACGAGCTGAATTAGAATCACTCAATAAAAGAAAAGTTTTCGGATCCATCATTCTCACTCCTATAGATGTGAAACCTGTAGGATACAGATGGATTTTTGTCCGAAAAAGAAATGAGAAAAATGAAGTTACAAGGTATAAAGCTAGACTTGTAGCTCAAGGTTTTTCTCAAAGACCGGGAATTGATTATGAAGAAACTTATTCTCCTGTTATGGATGCAATTACTTTTAGGTACTTAATCAGTCTGGCAGTTTCTAAAAATTTAGAAATGCATCTCATGGATGTTGTGACTGCTTATCTATATGGATCACTTGATAGTGATATATATATGAAGATACCTGAAGGATTTAAGGTACCAGAAGCATCAAATGCAAAACCCAAAGAAATGTATTCGATTAAATTACAAAGATCTTTATATGGGTTAAAACAATCGGGACGTATGTGGTATAACCGATTAAGTGATTACTTGATAAGCAAAGGGTATACAAATAATCTTACTTGCCCTTGTGTTTTCATTAAGAAAACAACATCCGGATATGTGATCATAGCTGTTTATGTTGATGATCTTAACATCATAGGTACAAATAAAGAGATCCATGAAGCCATTCAACTTCTAAAGAAAGAATTTGAAATGAAAGATCTCGGAAAAACCAAGTATTGCCTTGGTTTACAAATTGAGCATATGCCTAATGGTTTACTTGTACATCAAACAACATATACTGAAAAGATTTTGAAACGTTTCAATATGGACAAGGCAAAACCATTAAGTACTCCTATGGTTGTTAGATCACTCAATGTTGAAGCTGATCCATTTCGTCCATGTGAAGATCAAGAAGACATTCTTGGACCAGAAGTACCATATCTTAGTGCAATTGGAGCTCTTATGTATCTTACAAATTGTACAAGACCTGACATTTCTTTTGCAGTTAATTTGTTGGCAAGGTTCAGCTCTGCTCCTACCAAAAGACACTGGAATGGGATCAAACACATATTTCGATACCTTCGAGGAACTACTGATTTAGGATTATTTTATTCTAACGAATCAAAACAAGATTTGGTTGGTTATGCAGATGCAGGTTATTTATCTGATCCACATAAAGCTAAATCTCAAACTGGATATGTATTCCTAAATGGAGGTACTGCAATATCATGGCGTTCTCAAAAACAAACACTTGTTGCTACATCGTCAAATCATGCCGAAGTGATTGCATTACATGAAGCTACTCGAGAATGTTTTTGGTTGAGATCAATGACACAACTCATTACTGATTCTTGTGGACTAGAACGCGATAAAAGTCCAACAACTATCTATGAAGATAATGCAGCTTGCATAGCACAGATGAAAGAAGGGTATATCAAAAGTGACCTTACAAAACACATACCACCTAGATTCTTCTCATACACTCAAAATCTCATTAAGGACAACCAGATTGAAATGAGATATGTGCAATCTAGCAAAAACTCTGCTGATCTTTTCACGAAAGCACTTCCAACTGCTATTTTCAGAACACACGTTCATAACATTGGCATGAGACATGTTCAAAAGATGTAACAGCTGAAGCGATGTCTACTTGAGGGGGAGTCAACTCCATGCTGCACTCTTTTTCCCTTAGCTAAAGTTTTTTCCCACTGGGTTTTCTTTAGCAAGGTTTTTAACGAGGCAGTAATTTATAGTTGATCTTCAACAAAATAAAATTGCTATCCAAGGGGGAGTGTTATAATAATAATAATAATATAGATATGGATAGTCAATTTTGGTGTATACATATAGTCAATTTTGGTACACAAAGTATGTATTTTTATATTGAGATTTTAGGCTATAAATACTCATGAATGCAAGCATTAAACTTGCACCATTTCTCACACTTACAAAGTGTTTCTTTCTTTCTCTCCATTATCATCTTTGTTCTTACACTTCATTATTAGTATTCTAAATCAAGAATCAAATCACTAAAGGTAGTTATAAGCCTACTGAATTATAACATCAAGAATCAAACCACTAAAGGTAGTTATAAGCCTTTCAGCGAATCCTGATACATCTTAACAAGATGTTTAGATGTTCGGCAAGTATTAGCCCAGTGGCCCATTCTACCACATCTGTAGCAAGATTCTTCAGAATTTTTAGAAGAATTTTCTTCAACATCTTGTTTAATGGGCTTGTTTTGTGGTTGATATTTATATTTTCGTGGATTACTATTTCTTTGACCACCACGGCCACGACCACGACCACGTCCACGCCCATTACCATTACCATAAGGATGGTTTCTACCATAGTTATGGCTTTTGGCATGATGATGGTGATGGTTATTATAACCACGACCTTGCCCGCGTCCTTGTCCCTGTTTATAATTATTTGCAGTATTTGCTTCAGGGATTGCAAGTGTACCAGTAGGACGGGATTGCTGATTTTTCATTAATAGCTCATCATTTTGCTCTGCAACTAAGAGATATGAATTAAGTTCAGGATATGTTTTGAACTTTAGCATTCTCAAATTTCTTTGCACTGTGATGTTTGCAGCATTCATTGTGGAGAAAGTTTTCTCCATCATGTCTGCATCACTAATTTCATGTCCACAGAATTTAAGTTGTGAACATGTATTATACAGAGCTGAGCTGTATTCATTTACTTTCTTAAAGTCTTGGAACCTTAATGTTCTCCATTGTTCCATTGCAGCTGGAAGTAAAATTTCTCTTTGATTATTGAATCTGCTTTTGAGACCTTCCCATAAAACATGGGGATCTTCTACAGTCACATAATTATTTTGTAAGCATTCATCAATATGTTGATGAATAAAGCAACATGCCGTAGCTTGTTCTTTTTCAGAACAAGTGTTGTTTTCATTTATGGTTTCAAGAATGCCCATTGATTTAAGATGCATTTTTACTTTTATAACCCATGGCATGTAGTTGTTTCCAGTTGATTCTAAAGGAGTAAATTTAAGCTTTTCCAGATTCGACATTTTCTATTATCAAAAATTAAAACAAACATCATGATAAATTAGAGTCAATTTATATTCATAAGTATATAAACATTAAACATAAATTTAATATAACATAAATGATAAGTAGGTGACAGTGTCGACCATGTGTAAGTAATCATAAATAAATGTTATATAACAAAAATATAAATATTAGTAAACATAAATGAAAATTTGGCGACAGTGTCGACCATATATTTTTTCAGGTGGTATAACCGACCTATATCATTCTGGTGGTATAACCGACCATATATCATTTTGGTGGTATAACCGACCATATATCATTTTGGTGGCAGAGCCAACCATATTTAGTATTAAGATTATCGTGCTGATAACGTGTTATAATTCGGTAGGCTTATAACTACCTTTAGTGGTTTGATTCTTGATGTTATAATTCAGTAGGCTTATAACTACCTTTAGTGGTTTGATTCTTGATGTTATAATTCAGTAGGCTTATAACTACCTTTAGTGATTTGATTCTTGATTTAGAATACTAATAATGAAGTGTAAGAACAAAGATGATAATGGAGAGAAAGAAAGAAACACTTTGTAAGTGTGAGAAATGGTGCAAGTTTAATGCTTGCATTCATGAGTATTTATAGCCTAAAATCTCAATATAAAAATACATACTTTGTGTACCAAAATTGACTATATGTATACACCAAAATTGACTATCCATATCTATATTATTATTATTATTATAACACTCCCCCTTGGATAGCAATTTTATTTTGTTGAAGATCAACTATAAATTACTGCCTCGTTAAAAACCTTGCTAAAGAAAACCCAGTGGGAAAAAACTTTAGCTAAGGGAAAAAGAGTGCAGCATGGAGTTGACTCCCCCTCAAGTAGACATCGCTTCAGCTGTTACATCTTTTGAACATGTCTCATGCCAATGTTATGAACGTGTGTTCTAAAAATAGCAGTTGGAAGTGCTTTCGTGAAAAGATCAGCAGAGTTTTTGCTAGATTGCACATATCTCATTTCAATCTGGTTGTCCTTAATGAGATTTTGAGTGTATGAGAAGAATCTAGGTGGTATGTGTTTTGTTCGGTCACTTTTGATATACCCTTCTTTCATCTGTGCTATGCAAGCTGCATTATCTTCATAGATAGTTGTTGGACTTTTATCGCGTTCTAGTCCACAAGAATCAGTAATGAGTTGTGTCATTGATCTCAACCAAAAACATTCTCGAGTAGCTTCATGTAATGCAATCACTTCGGCATGATTTGACGATGTAGCAACAAGTGTTTGTTTTTGAGAACGCCATGATATTGCAGTACCTCCATTTAGGAATACATATCCAGTTTGAGATTTAGCTTTATGTGGATCAGATAAATAACCTGCATCTGCATAACCAACCAAATCTTGTTTTGATTCGTTAGAATAAAATAATCCTAAATCAGTAGTTCCTCGAAGGTATCGAAATATGTGTTTGATCCCATTCCAGTGTCTTTTGGTAGGAGCAGAGCTGAACCTTGCCAACAAATTAACTGCAAAAGAAATGTCAGGTCTTGTACAATTTGTAAGATACATAAGAGCTCCAATTGCACTAAGATATGGTACTTCTGGTCCAAGAATGTCTTCTTGATCTTCACATGGACGAAATGGATCAGCTTCAACATTGAGTGATCTAACAACCATAGGAGTACTTAATGGTTTTGCCTTGTCCATATTGAAACGTTTCAAAATCTTTTCAGTATATGTTGTTTGATGTACAAGTAAACCATTAGGCATATGCTCAATTTGTAAACCAAGGCAATACTTGGTTTTTCCGAGATCTTTCATTTCAAATTCTTTCTTTAGAAGTTGAATGGCTTCATGGATCTCTTTATTTGTACCTATGATGTTAAGATCATCAACATAAACAGCTATGATCACATATCCGGATGTTGTTTTCTTAATGAAAACACAAGGGCAAGTAAGATTATTTGTATACCCTTTGCTTATCAAGTAATCACTTAATCGGTTATACCACATACGTCCCGATTGTTTTAACCCATATAAAGATCTTTGTAATTTAATCGAATACATTTCTTTGGGTTTTGCATTTGATGCTTCTGGTACCTTAAATCCTTCAGGTATCTTCATATATATATCACTATCAAGTGATCCATATAGATAAGCAGTCACAACATCCATGAGATGCATTTCTAAATTTTTAGAAACTGCCAGACTGATTAAGTACCTAAAAGTAATTGCATCCATAACAGGAGAATAAGTTTCTTCATAATCAATTCCCGGTCTTTGAGAAAAACCTTGAGCTACAAGTCTAGCTTTATACCTTGTAACTTCATTTTTCTCATTTCTTTTTCGGACAAAAATCCATCTGTATCCTACAGGTTTCACATCTATAGGAGTGAGAATGATGGATCCGAAAACTTTTCTTTTATTGAGTGATTCTAATTCAGCTCGTATTGCTTCTTTCCATTGAGCCCAATCATGTCTATTTTGACATTCAACCATAGATGTTGGTTCTGGATCATCATCATTATTCATGATGTCATATGCAACATTAAATGAAAATTTCTCATCAAGATTTTTCATTTCATTTCGGTTCCATAATATTTTTGAATATGCATAATTGATTGCAATTTCTGTATTGACATCATCAATCTCCTCTGCAGTAGGAGTACTGATTTGTGGTTCTTCTTGAACACTTTCTTTTACTTCATTATCAGCTGATTTTCTTTTTCGAGGATTTTTATCCTTTGAACCGATTGGTCTTCCACGTTTCTGACGTGGCAAAGATTCATGAGTGACGTTATTGCCAGCTTTTGGAATTTCAATTCGAGCTGGAGTATTTACTGCTGGTATATATGATTTTGTCACCGTTTTTGTATCTGTAAATGCATCAGGCAATTGATTTGCAAGTTCTTGTATATGCATTATCTTTTGAACTTCTGTCTCGCATTCTTTTGTGCGAGGATCAAGATACTTTAATTGAGGTTCACACCATGAAACATCATTTTCTTTATTTTTCATTTCTCCCCCTAATCTAGGGAACAATGTTTCATTAAAATGACAATCAGCAAAACGTGCTGTAAAAACGTCACCTGTCATAGGTTCAATATACCTTAATATTGAAGATGTTTCATATCCAACATATATTCCCAACCTCCTTTGAGGACCCATTTTTGTACGTTGTGGTGTCGCAATTGGAACATACACTGCACAACCAAATGTTCTAAGATGGGAAATATTTGGCTCTTGACCAAAAGCAAGTTGTAGGGGGGAATATTTATGACTTGCACTTGGTCTGATGCGAATCAATGCAGCAGCATGTAAAATTGCATGACCCCATATAGATACAGGGAGTTTTGTTCTCATTATCAATGGTCTAGCGATTAACTGTAAACGTTTAATCAATGACTCGGCTAAACCATTTTGTGTATGCACATGAGCAACAGAATGTTCAACAACAATTCCTATAGACATGCAATAGTCATTAAATGCTTGAGATGTAAATTCACCAGCATTATCAAGTCTCACCCTTTTAATGGTGTAATCAGGAAAATGAGCTCTCAATTTAATAATTTGGGCAAGAAATTTTGCAAATGCCACATTACGGCTTGATAACAGACAAACATGAGACCATCTGCTAGATGCGTCTATTAGAACCATGAAATATCTAAATGGTCCACATGGTGGATGAATTGGTCCACATATATCACCTTGAATTCTTTCAAGAAACATTGGTGATTCTTTCTCAACCTTAAGTGGTGAGGGTCTAGTTATCAATTTTCCAAGAGAGCAAGATGTACATGGAACCATTGTATCATGATGGATTTTTCTATCCTTTAGTGGATGTCCATGAGTACATTCAATAATCCTTTTCATCATTGTTGATCCTGGATGGCCTAATCTGTTATGCCATAAACTGAATACACCAGGATCAATATATTTTTCGTTAACTACCATATGTATTTCTGGTACATTTATATGTGTATAATGTAATCCATAACTAAGTCTTGGCAGTTTTTCAACCACATGACTCTTGTCAGTGATACTTAAATATTTCTCATTTTCTGTTGTCACTGACTGATAATCATACCCGTTAAGGTATATGTCGGAGAAACTCAATAAATTTCTGCTTGACTTGGGAGAAAATAAGGCATCATTTATTAAAAATTTTGTACCATTTGGTAGTATGAAATTTGCCTTTCCTATCCCTTTTATCAAGTTAGCAGGTCCTGATATTGTATGTATAGTTCCTTCCGTTGGTTTTAGATCAATAAAATATTTCTCGGATTTAAGTATAGTGTGTGTAGTTCCACTGTCTGCTATACAGAGATCTCCACCACTTGATTGATGTTGTATTCCATCAAAATTCATATTGAACTTCATATATAAGAAATAAATAGTGAGTACATTAATATTACACAATATTTTAAACGCAAATAGATAGTACTGAAACATTTAGCAAACATAATGACAAAGACAGACGATATTAAATCGTTTATTTTTCAAAAGACACACAACTTAAACATTCAAGAAATCTTCATATAAATCAGATGGTTTCTCAGTGACTGTTGGATCAATATTATCCACAAAATTTACTTCCTTTTCTTTACCTTTCAGCGAATCCTGATACATCTTAACAAGATGTTTAGATGTTCGGCAAGTATTAGCCCAGTGGCCCATTCTACCACATCTGTAGCAAGATTCTTCAGAATTTTTAGAAGAATTTTCTTCAACATCTTGTTTAATGGGCTTGTTTTGTGGTTGATATTTATATTTTCGTGGATTACTATTTCTTTGACCACCACGGCCACGACCACGACCACGTCCACGCCCATTACCATTACCATAAGGATGGTTTCTACCATAGTTATGGCTTTTGGCATGATGATGGTGATGGTTATTATAACCACGACCTTGCCCGCGTCCTTGTCCCTGTTTATAATTATTTGCAGTATTTGCTTCAGGGATTGCAAGTGTACCAGTAGGACGGGATTGCTGATTTTTCATTAATAGCTCATCATTTTGCTCTGCAACTAAGAGATATGAATTAAGTTCAGGATATGTTTTGAACTTTAGCATTCTCAAATTTCTTTGCACTGTGATGTTTGCAGCATTCATTGTGGAGAAAGTTTTCTCCATCATGTCTGCATCACTAATTTCATGTCCACAGAATTTAAGTTGTGAACATGTATTATACAGAGCTGAGCTGTATTCATTTACTTTCTTAAAGTCTTGGAACCTTAATGTTCTCCATTGTTCCATTGCAGCTGGAAGTAAAATTTCTCTTTGATTATTGAATCTGCTTTTGAGACCTTCCCATAAAACATGGGGATCTTCTACAGTCACATAATTATTTTGTAAGCATTCATCAATATGTTGATGAATAAAGCAACATGCCGTAGCTTGTTCTTTTTCAGAACAAGTGTTGTTTTCATTTATGGTTTCAAGAATGCCCATTGATTTAAGATGCATTTTTACTTTTATAACCCATGGCATGTAGTTGTTTCCAGTTGATTCTAAAGGAGTAAATTTAAGCTTTTCCAGATTCGACATTTTCTATTATCAAAAATTAAAACAAACATCATGATAAATTAGAGTCAATTTATATTCATAAGTATATAAACATTAAACATAAATTTAATATAACATAAATGATAAGTAGGTGACAGTGTCGACCATGTGTAAGTAATCATAAATAAATGTTATATAACAAAAATATAAATATTAGTAAACATAAATGAAAATTTGGCGACAGTGTCGACCATATATTTTTTCAGGTGGTATAACCGACCTATATCATTCTGGTGGTATAACCGACCATATATCATTTTGGTGGTATAACCGACCATATATCATTTTGGTGGCAGAGCCAACCATATTTAGTATTAAGATTATCGTGCTGATAACGTGTTATAATTCGGTAGGCTTATAACTACCTTTAGTGGTTTGATTCTTGATGTTATAATTCAGTAGGCTTATAACTACCTTTAGTGGTTTGATTCTTGATGTTATAATTCAGTAGGCTTATAACTACCTTTAGTGATTTGATTCTTGATTTAGAATACTAATAATGAAGTGTAAGAACAAAGATGATAATGGAGAGAAAGAAAGAAACACTTTGTAAGTGTGAGAAATGGTGCAAGTTTAATGCTTGCATTCATGAGTATTTATAGCCTAAAATCTCAATATAAAAATACATACTTTGTGTACCAAAATTGACTATATGTATACACCAAAATT
This sequence comes from Rutidosis leptorrhynchoides, assembly GCF_046630445.1. Classification (NCBI taxonomy): domain Eukaryota; kingdom Viridiplantae; phylum Streptophyta; class Magnoliopsida; order Asterales; family Asteraceae; genus Rutidosis; species Rutidosis leptorrhynchoides. The sequence goes on along the minus strand of NC_092342.1, from coordinate 348,501,339 downwards.
GACTATCCATATCTATATTATTATTATTATTATAACAATGTAGTCATTTTGGTGTATACATATAGGAATTGTATGAGACATGTTCAAAAGTAATTTGTAACTAAAGGCTTATAACTATAGTTGAACTCCTGAAGTTAGTCAACAGTAATGAGAACATGTCTCAGTCTAATACTTGATGTGCAAAAGTAATTTGTAACTAAAGGCCTATTTCAAAAGTAATGAAATATGTTGGCTATCTCCTGGTTCGTGAATCAAACCACCAACATATATGTATACACCAAAATTGAGATGTAATTACATCAAGAATCAAACCACTAAAGGACGTATCATTGAAGAATCAAACAGATACGTGAATTTCATGCCATTATTATAATCGCATTTAGATGCTTTACAGATTGGTATCAGAGCATAACCAGGCTGTTATAGAGAACCAGGATTGCAATTTTATGTGTGCCTTACTTGCTAGCTAGGGTGCCTTAGCAATCTAGGAAACTATAACCTTTCCTGCCTTACACTTAAAGCACTTAGGATTGCCTTATAATCTTAACAATCATGCTTTACCAAACTTGACTTAAAGATTCTAATCAAAGTCTCTTTCCTAATGTAGGACTACAACTTTTCTTGACCATAGTGCCTTTAATTGTTGCCTTTAACTGTTAAATGCTACACTATACTTTATAAACTTTACTTATCTTAGAATGACGAGCTAATCTAAGAACTCTGCTCACTTTCCTGAGTACTATCCAATTACACCACCGCATCTAAATGCGACACAATGATTTCAGAAATTCTTGACATTCATAAGTCATCTATCATGGTTATGTGTATTACATATGTATTACATGAAATATTATCCATGATTTTGAAACTCTTATAATTGTTACTACTCACACACAAACGTATATAACTCCCTGTTATATCACGTACCTATATGCCTTATGCCTTTATGCATCGGTTTATGAATCGAAAAATATCATTGGGTTATCACAGTATACGAATTGAAAGTCTTTAATCAAAAGATTATTAGATTACATACTTATCACTTTATGATCTCGACACGTCATACTGCCATTATTAAAGTATAGACACATCATATCTTATTATATCTTATCGTATCTATCCCAATAGATTTTGTCTAACACTTTTCCTAAATTCCCTCCGTAAATTACGGAAATCTTTTTGCTATATACACGTATTCGAGGAGACGAATATATCATCCAGTATTCAACACTAATATCATATCAAAAACCCTAATTCCAAACACATAATATGGATTCCTCGAACTCTTCGAGCTCCAATGGCAGCGTAACCGGAATGAACCAACCAATCAGCCATCATCTATTTTGGATGAATTGGGGATGGGTTCGTAGTAAACTTAATCAATGGAGACAAGAAGAAGGTGATCCCTTCCACCAACCGAATTCACCTCTTGGTGAAGAACCTGAAGCACTTACTGGCGAACCCGTTCGGAACACTATTTTCACCCTCATTTCCAGGATATCCAGTCACGAATATATAATATCTAAAATTTTAGATCTTATTCATCCACTTGTCCGAACCGCCAATCATCCCGGAATAATAGAAGAAGTCAACGAGCTTCGCGCTCGAGTAGTGGCTCTGGAGAATATGGTGCGAAACCTACGAACACCAGCAGCAGCACCAGCAGCATAACCAGTACCACCAGTACCATCAGCATCACCACCAACATCACCACCAACATCACCAGCTTCACCAACGACAACATCCGCATTCCACGCCTCAACATCGCACTCAGTACCTCAAACATCAACATCATACGCCCCATAGATACCAAGGAATATTATTAATAATTAGTTAAGATGTATTGACTCATTCTTCCTGAAGAATTACATATGTATACTTTATATATATGGATTGGAACAATAATAAATCTTTTCGTACTAAGCTATTACGTGTGAATCTTAACTAGTATGTACTACATGGTTAATTCATATCACAATATGCTATGATGTACATCTTTTGTTAATAACTTAACAATCGTTAATCATTACTTCAATACAATAAACTCCATTTCGTAATAAACCAAGTGTATTACTCAAATATATGATTGATTGTATACTTTAATTTTCGATGTACTCGAAACTTTCTAGAAAATATCATTAGTGCCTTATGAATTTCACAAGAATTCCAAGAGCACCAACATCATATACCAAAGTATATCAATAACAATGAACGATGAAGTATTAATTCATAACTTCATTAGCGAAATATTTCACGACAATTATGAAATCTCTAAGGTTTTGGAGATTATTTATTCTCGTTTCAACAGCAAATCAAATGAGTTTAATATTATATTAGCTCATTAAAACCATGATTACATCTGAAGAATACATATATGAACGTATATCTTCTCTTTTGTACAAACTGTTAATTGTAAAAAATATTTTAACGGGTAGGTAAAACCCGAGAGATATTCATATCTCATATAAATATGTTACATTGTACATTCTTCCATTCTGATTCAGCAGTTGTTAACTATACTACTTACATTCACATGATATATGTATATGTTCACCAAAGAAAAACCATTTTCATACAAATTCAGTTACATACTCTGATTTTGACATATCGAAACTTAAGTAAAGCTTTAGCAAGTGTTATCTTCCTAAAGATCACTACATTCATGAATTATATTCATTCGTATTCTATGATGAATTATCAAATCAAACCACCGAACTTACCATTCCTTACTTTTGAAAATCACAACATTTCTTCGTCAACCGTTAGATCCATTGATGGATGCATCTTACGCTTAAACACTTCAAATTTAAAATTCTTGAAAACATCCTTTGAATCTTGACGATCGCAATCAGCATTTAATCATCTAAAAATGAAATTTCTTGAAACCATTTCAGATTGATAACCGATGATTCAAATATGGCTGCATTAAATGCAGAGGAAACAGAAAAATTGTAGATGGTCTTAAGGGCCAACAGTTTGATAATAAAGAATGGTACGTTGGAAAAGCTCAAAAGAAAATTTGGAACTGAAAAACGGATTGAGCTAACCATGGAGGAGACCAAGGACAAACACAAGGGTCAAACCCTATATTCAAAGAATCCAGGTAATTTTGGATCCGGTGAAATCTTTAGAGAATATCTTGCTCCGAAGTCATGTTAAAAGCTTGCGGAAAATTTTTCTTCATCAACTTTCGAACTTAGAAATTCCAAAATATCATCATAAATATCCTCTATATTTCGAAAGATATCTTCATAACGATTCATGTCCGCAATTAAGTATCTCTTTGCGATATCTTTATAAAGGAAACTGTTTTAGTTTCTATATTCTGTAAAATTCGAGTTTAAATTATAAATGCTTTGAAGAAGTGTTGGGAATTGAAGCATGAGTTAGTATAATATAATGACGTCAGGCCAACGTGATTATATTACAGTAAGTCATGCTAAGTTTTTAATGGAAGATGATGATTCATAGATTTTATAATCATCATTTTCCATATTACACGACTCTTACATTCTATTTAACCTCTAAACATATCAAGAAAATATTTTTCTTGATGATTCGGTCTTTTCCGGATATTCTGGTAATATGACAAATCAAATCGTGCTATTACCTTTCCTTTCTACTTTATATATTATGATCATTCGAAACTTCATACCTATGAATTCTGGACCATTACTCGCTTGACTTGAAGTCGGGAAGAAGAAACAAAAGCATAAAGCTCCGACATATAAGGGAAAATATAAAGCCCGATAACGACTCCGAAATTACAAACCGTGTATATCAATGCGTATAGCAATATAAAGACACGGGATAATTAAAAACACTATAACCCCAAGAGCATAGTAGAAGTAAACAGATTCCTCTGGCGGTAAAAGAAAAAGAAGAATGACTGCATAGATGGTCAATATAATAACCAGGATCAGAACTGGATTAAGCATTTTCTTAATCTTTTGAAAGTTTGAATTGAGAAAGAAAGTATAGAAGTGGTGAAGATAATGAAACGAAAGAAGCTAATTTATAGCAAAATTCCAAACACATCAATCGAGGCAAATCACCGCATTTAATCAAACAAATCTCAAAATTTCGTAAATACCGGAGAATCAAATCTTATAGATTACGAAGATTTCCTTTAATTCCTTGAATTCCGGAAATCAATCGTGACTACGTCAAAAGTTAAGGCGAACATTTAATTTTCTCATTTCACTCTTTTATGATAGCTTCATTTATACTCTTCCTATAAACGAATCGTTTTATCCATATTATTCAATAGTGATAAAACTTTATTTTTCAACTTATATTCATCATTAAAATATTCTTGTTGTAAACAATGAAGATCTCTATCAAATTTCATGACTGTGATTTTCACGAACTCCTCTTTGTTTGTCTGCCCTAATATTGTGGCATAAAATGCTCAAGGTTTTAAATGAGCTCAGTACTATTCATAACACATTTCATGTATCCAATTTACTGAAATGACTTGTATAACATCATCATTTTGAATGATATTCGCATTAATGATAAAATGCACTTCGTTGAATAACCTATAGAAATCATGGAAGGAGAGGTCAAACAAACGCGTAAAAGCAATATACCTATCGTTAAAGTCCATTGGAATTCGTGTAGAGGCCCCGAATATACCTGGGAACGCAAAGACCATATGAAACGGAAATATCCCCATCTCTTCTCAACTGCTGATGCAAACGAGGAAACTACCTAAAAACTTCGGGACGAAGTTTTCAATAACGGGGAGGTACTATAACGACCCTCATTTTTCCATTCTATATTTTTCCAATATTAAAAGCCCAAACAATATAATTAAAACTTAATGATTAAACTTTAATCAACAATTGTTAAGTGTTAAGAGTTAGAAAACATATTAATTAACTTTGTACAAAAATTGACAAGTTAATAAAAGATGAAAATAATAAACTTTTAGTCGACACTCACTGCTAATTAAAATTTATGCATTTATGTAATATTATAACTAATAACCTATAAGTAATAAATAAAAAGTGACATTTATATAAATAATAAAACAATTGGGAACTAAATATATACAAGTCATGAATTAGTAAAAAGAAAATAATACTTATCATGTAGTAAATGTAAAAATAATAATAATAATAATAATAATAGTAATAATAATGAGACTAAAAAAATCTTACATCCTTATGTTGACTAAAAATAAAGTGTAAACTAGTACATCCTTATGTTGACTAATTATAAACTAGTACCACCTATTGTTGACTAAAAATTATAAAACAAAATAAAATCATTAATTAGAACATCCTTATGTTGACTAACACTCTAATACTTGCACTATATAAACACCTAGTTTCTCATTCACAAATCACACCAAAATCCTCTCTCAAAAACAATCTCTCCCTCTCCCTCTCTTGTGATATTCGGATCTTCAAGCTTGTTCTTCGTGTTCTTCAAGAATCTTCAAGGAGTTCTTCAAGATTTTCAAGGCTTTGATCTTCCATCTTCATCGTGTTCATCTTTTCTTTGTTAATTATCTTGAGTCTTCAAAGGTATAACATAAACCCTAAACTATTTACATAAACTTTGATCTTTGATAATTCATATTCATATTATAAACTTGTTATTCATAAGTATATACATAAACACACCTAGATTTATATATACATATATACATGTAAAAAAAAATATTTATATATATATATATACACATATATATACGAATTATATATACATATACATATTAAAACCTTAAACCCTAATTACACCTAAACTATAATTCTTAAACCCTAATTAATTAAACTCTAAACATTTATGAAACCCTAGGACATTAATTACTAAACCCTAGTTATTAATTACTACTTTAATTAACTAACCCTAATTAATGAAACCCTAATACTACTTATACTAGTACTTAACATGTATACACTATTACTATTACTAGCACCTATAACCTACTAATTATATTGTAGCACAAAAACATTTTGGGATATGTATTAGAGATGTATAGATCTTCGAACTTTCTTGACGAATGGTTTCTACGAGATTCTAGGCAGAGGGTTTGGATTTCCGATTTAAAGGATCCTATGGCTCAAGCCCCTAGATCTAAATTAGCCATTCGAAGGGAAAGGGGTGATTGGAAGCTTATCTAATACGGCAAGTATCCTAAAATGGAAACAATCATAAAAGTAGAAACTCTCTAGTCATAGAAACTTAGTAAAATAAGAAACTTTCTAAAAATAGAAACTTTATAAAAATAGTAACTTACTAGGAATAGAAACTTAGTAAAACAAACTATACTTAAACACATACTTAAACTTAAACATGGGCAAAACACTTAACTACTCTTAAATGTCAATAGGTTGACTTTCCTGCTCACTCGTTCAACTCTCTATTCTGAGGAATAACTCTCTCTACTTACTAAGGTGAATTTCATAGCCCCACTTTTTACTATTTCATTACTGTTTTGAAACTATGGGGTGAGACACATGCTTGCTTTTAAATTTTTAACATGCAATATTTTAATAACTGTTTTACAATATTTATATACGTGAATTTCATAGCCCCACTTTTTACTATTTCATTACTGTTTTGAAACTATGGGGTGAGACACATGCTTGCTTTTAAATTTTTAACATGCAATATTTTAATAACTGTTTTACAATATTTATATACGTGAATTTCATAGCCCCACTTTTTACTATTTCATTACTGTTTTGAAACTATGGGGTGAGACACATGCTTGCTTTTAAATTTTTAACATGCAATATTTTAATAACTGTTTTACAATATTTATATACGTGAATTTCATAGCCCCACTTTTTACTATTTCATTACTGTTTTGAAACTATGGGGTGAGACACATGCTTGCTTTTAAATTTTTAACATGCAATATTTTAATAACTGTTTTACAATATTTATATACGTGAATTTCATAGCCCCACTTTTTACTATTTCATTACTGTTTTGAAACTATGGGGTGAGACACATGCTTGCTTTTAAATTTTTAACATGCAATATTTTAATAACTGTTTTACAATATTTATATACGTGAATTTCATAGCCCCACTTTTTACTATTTCATTACTGTTTTGAAACTATGGGGTGAGACACATGCTTGCTTTTAAATTTTTAACATGCAATATTTTAATAACTGTTTTACAATATTTATATACGTGAATTTCATAGCCCCACTTTTTACTATTTCATTACTGTTTTGAAACTATGGGGTGAGACACATGCTTGCTTTTAAATTTTTAACATGCAATATTTTAATAACTGTTTTACAATATTTATATACGTGAATTCATAGCCCCACTTTTTACTGTTTCATAACTGTTTTATAACTTTTGGGGTGAGAATACATGCACAATCTGTAACGTCCTCCCAATAGGGTCTGGAAGAAACGTTACTAATATCAAATAAACCAACATATTATAATACGAGAACAATACTAAATGAGAAAATTTAACTTTATTGAGTACGCAGCGGAAAATGAAATGTCATTACAATAATGGAAATAACGATAAAGTAATTGTTCATATGCAGAAGTAATAAATGCGATATCTCTTGATCCTAAGTCCAAGTAGCATCACATAAGTAGTAGATAAGAAAGCTTGAATCAAACGGCACCTGAGACAAAACATGCTAAAGTGTCAACCAAAAAGGTTGAGTGAAGTTCATAGGTTTAACAAAAGTAGTTATCGTTGTTTTAGACCACAAGATTTAGTTTGTAACGTTGATCTCCAGCAGGATCAAAAGTTATGCCAGTGCGTGATATTTAGACTAAACGTTCAAGTTTGCCCCATGACAAGTTGTGTCTGTCCTTATCGGTTTAAATTTCATTATCAAGTAATACAAAGACTGAGTCAAATGTATCGGGGACGTTACTCCCGATAGGCCTACCCCCAATAAATAAGCATGCCGCAGCACTTAAAAATATCACTGTAGGGACTTAGTCGGACATAGTCGGGTATAGCATAGTTTTAGCAGTTAGTACTTGTGTCTAGATTGTAAATAGTAAAAGCATGTGTCTCACCCCAATAAAAGTAAGTAAGTTTGCTAGCAATAAAGAGTGGGGCTATGAATTCACGTATATAAATATTGTAAAACAGTTATTAAAATATTGCATGTTAAAAATTTAAAAGCAAGCATGTGTCTCACCCCATAGTTTCAAAACAGTAATGAAATAGTAAAAAGTGGGGCTATGAAATTCACGTATATAAATATTGTAAAACAGTTATTAAAATATTGCATGTTAAAAATTTAAAAGCAAGCATGTGTCTCACCCCATAGTTTCAAAACAGTAATGAAATAGTAAAAAGTGGGGCTATGAAATTCACGTATATAAATATTGTAAAACAGTTATTAAAATATTGCATGTTAAAAATTTAAAAGCAAGCATGTGTCTCACCCCATAGTTTCAAAACAGTAATGAAATAGTAAAAAGTGGGGCTATGAAATTCACGTATATAAATATTGTAAAACAGTTATTAAAATATTGCATGTTAAAAATTTAAAAGCAAGCATGTGTCTCACCCCATAGTTTCAAAACAGTAATGAAATAGTAAAAAGTGGGGCTATGAAATTCACGTATATAAATATTGTAAAACAGTTATTAAAATATTGCATGTTAAAAATTTAAAAGCAAGCATGTGTCTCACCCCATAGTTTCAAAACAGTAATGAAATAGTAAAAAGTGGGGCTATGAAATTCACGTATATAAATATTGTAAAACAGTTATTAAAATATTGCATGTTAAAAATTTAAAAGCAAGCATGTGTCTCACCCCATAGTTTCAAAACAGTAATGAAATAGTAAAAAGTGGGGCTATGAAATTCACGTATATAAATATTGTAAAACAGTTATTAAAATATTACATGTTAAAAATTTAAAAGCAAGCATGTGTCTCACCCCATAGTTTCAAAACAGTAATGAAATAGTAAAAAGTGGGGCTATGAAATTCACGTATATAAATATTGTAAAACAGTTATTAAAATATTGCATGTTAAAAATTTAAAAGCAAGCATGTGTCTCACCCCATAGTTTCAAAACAGTAATGAAATAGTAAAAAGTGGGGCTATGAAATTCACGTATATAAATATTGTAAAACAGTTATTAAAATATTGCATGTTAAAAATTTAAAAGCAAGCATGTGTCTCACCCCATAGTTTCAAAACAGTAATGAAATAGTAAAAAGTGGGGCTATGAAATTCACGTATATAAATATTGTAAAACAGTTATTAAAATATTGCATGTTAAAAATTTAAAAGAAAGCATGTGTCTCACCCCATAGTTTCAAAACAGTAATGAAATAGTAAAAAGTGGGGCTATGAAATTCACGTATATAAATATTGTAAAACAGTTATTAAAATATTGCATGTTAAAAATTTAAAAGCAAGCATGTGTCTCACCCCATAGTTTCAAAACAGTAATGAAATAGTAAAAAGTGGGGCTATGAAATTCACCTTAGTAAGTAGAGAGAGTTATTCCTCAGAATAGAGAGTTGAACGAGTGAGCAGGAAAGTCAACCTATTGACATTTAAGAGTAGTTAAGTGTTTTGCCCATGTTTAAGTTTAAGTATGTGTTTAAGTATAGTTTGTTTTACTAAGTTTCTATTCCTAGTAAGTTACTATTTTTATAAAGTTTCTATTTTTAGAAAGTTTCTTATTTTACTAAGTTTCTATGACTAGAGAGTTTCTACTTTTATGATTGTTTCCATTTTAGGATACTTGCCGTATTAGATAAGCTTCCAATCACCCCTTTCCCTTCGAATGGCTAATTTAGATCTAGGGGCTTGAGCCATAGGATCCTTTAAATCGGAAATCCAAACCCTCTGCCTAGAATCTCGTAGAAACCATTCGTCAAGAAAGTTCGAAGATCTATACATCTCTAATACATATCCCAAAATGTTTTTGTGCTACAATATAATTAGTAGGTTATAGGTGCTAGTAATAGTAATAGTGTATACATGTTAAGTACTAGTATAAGTAGTATTAGGGTTTCATTAATTAGGGTTAGTTAATTAAAGTAGTAATTAATAACTAGGGTTTAGTAATTAATGTCCTAGGGTTTCATAAATGTTTAGAGTTTAATTAATTAGGGTTTAAGAATTATAGTTTAGGTGTAATTAGGGTTTAAGGTTTTAATATGTATATGTATATATAATTCGTATATATATGTGTATATATATATATATATAAATATTTTTTTTTACATGTATATATGTATATATAAATCTAGGTGTGTTTATGTATATACTTATGAATAACAAGTTTATAATATGAATATGAATTATCAAAGATCAAAGTTTATGTAAATAGTTTAGGGTTTATGTTATACCTTTGAAGACTCAAGATAATTAACAAAGAAAAGATGAACACGATGAAGATGGAAGATCAAAGCCTTGAAAATCTTGAAGAACTCCTTGAAGATTCTTGAAGAACACGAAGAACAAGCTTGAAGATCCGAATATCACAAGAGAGGGAGAGGGAGAGATTGTTTTTGAGAGAGGATTTTGGTGTGATTTGTGAATGAGAAACTAGGTGTTTATATAGTGCAAGTATTAGAGTGTTAGTCAACATAAGGATGTTCTAATTAATGATTTTATTTTGTTTTATAATTTTTAGTCAACAATAGGTGGTACTAGTTTATAATTAGTCAACATAAGGATGTACTAGTTTACACTTTATTTTTAGTCAACATAAGGATGTAAGATTTTTTTAGTCTCATTATTATTACTATTATTATTATTATTATTATTATTATTTTTACATTTACTACATGATAAGTATTATTTTCTTTTTACTAATTCATGACTTGTATATATTTAGTTCCCAATTGTTTTATTATTTATATAAATGTCACTTTTTATTTATTACTTATAGGTTATTAGTTATAATATTACATAAATGCATAAATTTTAATTAGCAGTGAGTGTCGACTAAAAGTTTATTATTTTCATCTTTTATTAACTTGTCAATTTTTGTACAAAGTTAATTAATATGTTTTCTAACTCTTAACACTTAACAATTGTTGATTAATGATAACGTGTTATAATTCAGTAGGCTTATAACTACCTTTAGTGGTTATGTTATAATTCGGTAGGCTTATAACTACCTTTAGTGGTTTGATTCTTGATGTTATAATTCAGTAGGCTTATAACTACCTTTAGTGGTTTGATTCTTGATGTTATAATTCAGTAGGCTTATAACTACCTTTAGTGATTTGATTCTTGATTTAGAATACTAATAATGAAGTGTAAGAACAAAGATGATAATGGAGAGAAAGAAAGAAACACTTTGTAAGTGTGAGAAATGGTGCAAGTTTAATGCTTGCATTCATGAGTATTTATAGCCTAAAATCTCAATATAAAAATACATACTTTGTGTACCAAAATTGACTATATGTATACACCAAAATTGACTATCCATATCTATATTATTATTATTATTATAACACTCCCCCTTGGATAGCAATTTTATTTTGTTGAAGATCAACTATAAATTACTGCCTCGTTAAAAACCTTGCTAAAGAAAACCCAGTGGGAAAAAACTTTAGCTAAGGGAAAAAGAGTGCAGCATGGAGTTGACTCCCCCTCAAGTAGACATCGCTTCAGCTGTTACATCTTTTGAACATGTCTCATGCCAATGTTATGAACGTGTGTTCTGAAAATAGCAGTTGGAAGTGCTTTCGTGAAAAGATCAGCAGAGTTTTTGCTAGATTGCACATATCTCATTTCAATCTGGTTGTCCTTAATGAGATTTTGAGTGTATGAGAAGAATCTAGGTGGTATGTGTTTTGTTCGGTCACTTTTGATATACCCTTCTTTCATCTGTGCTATGCAAGCTGCATTATCTTCATAGATAGTTGTTGGACTTTTATCGCGTTCTAGTCCACAAGAATCAGTAATGAGTTGTGTCATTGATCTCAACCAAAAACATTCTCGAGTAGCTTCATGTAATGCAATCACTTCGGCATGATTTGACGATGTAGCAACAAGTGTTTGTTTTTGAGAACGCCATGATATTGCAGTACCTCCATTTAGGAATACATATCCAGTTTGAGATTTAGCTTTATGTGGATCAGATAAATAACCTGCATCTGCATAACCAACCAAATCTTGTTTTGATTCGTTAGAATAAAATAATCCTAAATCAGTAGTTCCTCGAAGGTATCGAAATATGTGTTTGATCCCATTCCAGTGTCTTTTGGTAGGAGCAGAGCTGAACCTTGCCAACAAATTAACTGCAAAAGAAATGTCAGGTCTTGTACAATTTGTAAGATACATAAGAGCTCCAATTGCACTAAGATATGGTACTTCTGGTCCAAGAATGTCTTCTTGATCTTCACATGGACGAAATGGATCAGCTTCAACATTGAGTGATCTAACAACCATAGGAGTACTTAATGGTTTTGCCTTGTCCATATTGAAACGTTTCAAAATCTTTTCAGTATATGTTGTTTGATGTACAAGTAAACCATTAGGCATATGCTCAATTTGTAAACCAAGGCAATACTTGGTTTTTCCGAGATCTTTCATTTCAAATTCTTTCTTTAGAAGTTGAATGGCTTCATGGATCTCTTTATTTGTACCTATGATGTTAAGATCATCAACATAAACAGCTATGATCACATATCCGGAAAATGTCGCCTTCCACGAACCAGGAGTTACAGATTAGTAAAAATTACTTTTGAGCTCATTTAATCTGTACCTCATCACCCTGAAGTTACAGATTAAATGTTTGGTGTTTGAGCTCATTTATTACTTCTGATACCAATCTGTAACGTCCTCCCAATAGGGTCTGGAAGAAACGTTACTAATATCAAATAAACCAACATATTATAATACGAGAACAATACTAAATGAGAAAATTTAACTTTATTGAGTACGCAGCGGAAAATGAAATGTCGTTACAATAATGGAAATAACGATAAAGTAATTGTTCATATGCAGAAGTAATAAATGCGATATCTCTTGATCCTAAGTCCAAGTAGCATCACATAAGTAGTAGATAAGAAAGCTTGAATCAAACAGCACCTGAGACAAAACATGCTAAAGTGTCAACCAAAAAGGTTGAGTGAAGTTCATAGGTTTAACAAAAGTAGTTATCGTTGTTTTTAGACCACAAGATTTAGTTGTAAAGTTGATCTCCCGCAGGATCAAAAAGTAGATCTCGCAGATCCAAAAGTTATGCCAGTGCGTGATATTTAGACTAAACGTTCAAGTTTGCCCCATGACAAGTTGTGTCTGTCCTTGTCGGTTTAAATTTCATTATCAAGTAATACAAAGACTGAGTCAAATGTATCGGGGACGTTACTCCCGATAGGCCTACCCCCAATAATTAAGCATGCTGCAGCAATTAAAAATATCACTGTAGGGACTTAGTCGGACATAGCCGGGTATAGCATAGTTTTAACAGTTGGTACTGATATTTAGACTAGACTTTCAAGTTTACCCCGTGTCAAGTTATCGTTTATACTTGTCGGTTGGGGGCTTGCTGGTCATAGCCCAACATATCACAGTTTAATAGTTAATACGTGTAAAATAGTTATAAAAGTTGTGCATGTATTCTCACCCCAAAAGTTATAAAACAGTTATGAAACAGTAAAAAGTGGGGCTATGAATTCACCTTAGTAAGTAGAGAGAGTTATTCCTCGGAATAGAGAGTTGAACGAGTGAGCAGGAAAGTCAACCTATTGACATTTAAGAGTAGTTAAGTGTTTTGCCCATGTTTAAGTTTAAGTATGTGTTTAAGTATAGTTTGTTTTACTAAGTTTCTATTCCTAGTAAGTTACTATTTTTATAAAGTTTCTATTTTTAGAAAGTTTCTCATTTTACTAAGTTTCTATGACTAGAGAGTTTCTACTTTTATGAGTGTTTCCATTTTAGGATACTTGCCGTATTAGATAAGCTTCCAATCACCCCTTTCCCTTCGAATGGCTAATTTAGATCTAGGGGCTTGAGCCATAGGACCCTTTAAATCGGAAATCCAAACCCTCTGCCTAGAATCTCGTAGAAACCATTCGTCAAGAAAGTTCGAAGATCTATACATCTCTAATACATATCCCAAAATGTTTTTGTGCTACAATATAATTAGTAGGTTATAGGTGCTAGTAATAGTAATAGTGTATACATGTTAAGTACTAGTATAAGTAGTATTAGGGTTTCATTAATTAGGGTTAGTTAATTAAAGTAGTAATTAATAACTAGGGTTTAGTAATTAATGTCCTAGGGTTTCATAAATGTTTAGAGTTTAATTAATTAGGGTTTAAGAATTATAGTTTAGGTGTAATTAGGGTTTAAGGTTTTAATATGTATATGTATATATAATTCGTATATATATGTATATATATATATATATATAAATATTTTTTTTTACATGTATATATGTATATATAAATCTAGGTGTGTTTATGTATATACTTATGAATAACAAGTTTATAATATGAATATGAATTATCAAAGATCAAAGTTTATGTAAATAGTTTAGGGTTTATGTTATACCTTTGAAGATTCAAGATAATTAACAAAGAAAAGATGAACACGATGAAGATGGAAGATCAAAGCCTTGAAAATCTTGAAGAACTCCTTGAAGATTCTTGAAGAACACGAAGAACAAGCTTGAAGATCCGAATACCACAAGAGAGGGAGAGGGAGAGATTGTTTTTGAGAGAGGATTTTGGTGTGATTTGTGAATGAGAAACTAGGTGTTTATATAGTGCAAGTATTAGAGTGTTAGTCAACATAAGGATGTTCTAATTAATGATATTAAATCGTTTGTAGGGACTTAGTCGGACATAGCCGGGTATAGCATAGTTTTAATAGTTGGTACTGATATTTAGACTAGACTTTCAAGTTTACCCCGTGTCAAGTTATCGTTTATACTTGTCGGTTGGGGGCTTGCTGGTCATAGCCCAACATATCACAGTTTAATAGTAGATACGTGTAAGTACTGATATTTAGACTAGACTTTCAAGTTTACCCCGTAACAAGTTATCGTTTATACTTATCGGTTGGGGGCTAGCTGGTCATAGCCCAACATATCACAGTTTAATAGTTAATACGTGTAAAACAGTTATAAAAGTTGTGCATGTATTCTCACCCCAAAAGTTATAAAACAGTTATGAAACAGTAAAAAAATGTTGATGATGTTGGTGTTTTGGTGGTCATAGCATAACCAGATTGGTTATGTGATCATAGGGTACAAAATAGTAAAAAGTTACAGCACTCAAATGATACCAATCTGTAACGTCCTCCCAATAGGGTCTGGAAGAAACGTTACTAATATCAAATAAACCAACATATTATAATACGAGAACAATACTAAATGAGAAAATTTAACTTTATTGAGTACGCAGCGGAAAATGAAATGTCGTTACAATAATGGAAATAACGATAAAGTAATTGTTCATATGCAGAAGTAATAAATGCGATATCTCTTGATCCTAAATCCAAGTAGCATCACATAAGTAGTAGATAAGAAAGCTTGAATCAAACAGCACCTGAGACAAAACATGCTAAAGTGTCAACCAAAATGGTTGAGTGAAGTTCATAGGTTTAACAAAAGTAGTTATCGTTGTTTTTAGACCACAAGATTTAGTTGTAAAGTTGATCTCCCGCAGGATCAAAAAGTAGATCTCGCAGATCCAAAAGTTATGCCAGTGCGTGATATTTAGACTAAACGTTCAAGTTTGCCCCATGACAAGTTAGTTCTACTTGTCGGTTTAATTTCATTATCAAGCAATACAAAGATAACATCAAATGTATCGGGGACGTTACTCCCGATAGGGTCGACACTGTCACCTACTTATCATTTATGTTATATTAAATTTATGTTTAATGTTTATATACTTGTTATAATTCAGTAGGCTTATAACTACCTTTAGTGGTTTGATTCTTGATGTTATAATTCAGTAGGCTTATAACTACCTTTAGTGGTTTGATTCTTGATGTTATAATTCAGTAGGCTTATAACTACCTTTAGTGATTTGATTCTTGATTTAGAATACTAATAATGAAGTGTAAGAACAAAGATGATAATGGAGAGAAAGAAAGAAACACTTTGTAAGTGTGAGAAATGGTGCAAGTTTAATGATTGCATTCATGAGTATTTATAGCCTAAAATCTCAATATAAAAATACATACTTTGTGTACCAAAATTGACTATATGTATACACCAAAATTGACTATCCATATCTATATTATTATTATTATTATAACACTCCCCCTTGGATAGCAATTTTATTTTGTTGAAGATCAACTATAAATTACTGCCTCGTTAAAAACCTTGCTAAAGAAAACCCAGTGGGAAAAAACTTTAGCTAAGGGAAAAAGAGTGCAGCATGGAGTTGACTCCCCCTCAAGTAGACATCGCTTCAGCTGTTACATCTTTTGAACATGTCTCATGCCAATGTTATGAACGTGTGTTCTGAAAATAGCAGTTGGAAGTGCTTTCGTGAAAAGATCAGCAGAGTTTTTGCTAGATTGCACATATCTCATTTCAATCTGGTTGTCCTTAATGAGATTTTGAGTGTATGAGAAGAATCTAGGTGGTATGTGTTTTGTTCGGTCACTTTTGATATACCCTTCTTTCATCTGTGCTATGCAAGCTGCATTATCTTCATAGATAGTTGTTGGACTTTTATCGCGTTCTAGTCCACAAGAATCAGTAATGAGTTGTGTCATTGATCTCAACCAAAAACATTCTCGAGTAGCTTCATGTAATGCAATCACTTCAGCATGATTTGACGATGTAGCAACAAGTGTTTGTTTTTGAGAACGCCATGATATTGCAGTACCTCCATTTAGGAATACATATCCAGTTTGAGATTTAGCTTTATGTGGATCAGATAAATAACCTGCATCTGCATAACCAACCAAATCTTGTTTTGATTCGTTAGAATAAAATAATTCTAAATCAGTAGTTCCTCGAAGGTATCGAAATATGTGTTTGATCCCATTCCAGTGTCTTTTGGTAGGAGCAGAGCTGAACCTTGCCAACAAATTAACTGCAAAAGAAATGTCAGGTCTTGTACAATTTGTAAGATACATAAGAGCTCCAATTGCACTAAGATATGGTACTTCTGGTCCAAGAATGTCTTCTTGATCTTCACATGGACGAAATGGATCAGCTTCAACATTGAGTGATCTAACAACCATAGGAGTACTTAATTGTTTTGCCTTGTCCATATTGAAACGTTTCAAAATCTTTTCAGTATATGTTGTTTGATGTACAAGTAAACCATTAGGCATATGCTCAATTTGTAAACCAAGGCAATACTTGGTTTTTCCGAGATCTTTCATTTCAAATTCTTTCTTTAGAAGTTGAATGGCTTCATGGATCTCTTTATTTGTACCTATGATGTTAAGATCATCAACATAAACAGCTATGATCACATATCCGGATGTTGTTTTCTTAATGAAAACACAAGGGCAAGTAAGATTATTTGTATACCCTTTGCTTATCAAGTAATCACTTAATCGGTTATACCACATACGTCCCGATTGTTTTAACCCATATAAAGATCTTTGTAATTTAATCGAATACATTTCTTTGGGTTTTGCATTTGATGCTTCTGGTACCTTAAATCCTTCAGGTATCTTCATATATATATCACTATCAAGTGATCCATATAGATAAGCAGTCACAACATCCATGAGATGCATTTCTAAATTTTTAGAAACTGCCAGACTGATTAAGTACCTAAAAGTAATTGCATCCATAACAGGAGAATAAGTTTCTTCATAATCAATTCCCGGTCTTTGAGAAAAACCTTGAGCTACAAGTCTAGCTTTATACCTTGTAACTTCATTTTTCTCATTTCTTTTTCGGACAAAAATCCATCTGTATCCTACAGGTTTCACATCTTTAGGAGTGAGAATGATGGATCCGAAAACTTTTCTTTTATTGAGTGATTCTAATTCAGCTCGTATTGCTTCTTTCCATTGAGCCCAATCATGTCTATTTTGACATTCAACCATAGATGTTGGTTCTGGATCATCATCATTATTCATGATGTCATATGCAACATTAAATGAAAATTTCTCATCAAGATTTTTCATTTCATTTCGGTTCCATAATATTTTTGAATATGCATAATTGATTGCAATTTCTGTATTGACATCATCAATCTCCTCTGCAGTAGGAGTACTGATTTTTGGTTCTTCTTGAACACTTTCTTTTACTTCATTATCAGCTGATTTTCTTTTTCGAGGATTTTTATCCTTTGAACCGATTGGTCTTCCACGTTTCTGACGTGGCAAAGATTCATGAGTGACGTTATTGCCAGCTTTTGGAATTTCAATTCGAGCTGGAGTATTTACTGCTGGTATATATGATTTTGTCACCGTTTTTGTATCTGTAAATGCATCAGGCAATTGATTTGCAAGTTCTTGTATATGCATTATCTTTTGAACTTCTGTCTCGCATTCTTTTGTGCGAGGATCAAGATACTTTAATTGAGGTTCACACCATGAAACATCATTTTCTTTATTTTTCATTTCTCCCCCTAATCTAGGGAACAATGTTTCATTAAAATGACAATCAGCAAAACGTGCTGTAAAAACGTCACCTGTCATAGGTTCAATATACCTTAATATTGAAGATGTTTCATATCCAACATATATTCCCAACCTCCTTTGAGGACCCATTTTTGTACGTTGTGGTGTCGCAATTGGAACATACACTGCACAACCAAATGTTCTAAGATGGGAAATATTTGGCTCTTGACCAAAAGCAAGTTGTAGGGGGGAATATTTATGACTTGCACTTGGTCTGATGCGAATCAATGCAGCAGCATGTAAAATTGCATGACCCCATATAGATACAGGGAGTTTTGTTCTCATTATCAATGGTCTAGCGATTAACTGTAAACGTTTAATCAATGACTCGGCTAAACCATTTTGTGTATGCACATGAGCAACAGAATGTTCAACAACAATTCCTATAGACATGCAATATTCATTAAATGCTTGAGATGTAAATTCACCAGCATTATCAAGTCTCACCCTTTTAATGGTGTAATCAGGAAAATGAGCTCTCAATTTAATAATTTGGGCAAGAAATTTTGCAAATGCCACATTACGGCTTGATAACAGACAAACATGAGACCATCTGCTAGATGCGTCTATTAGAACCATGAAATATCTAAATGGTCCACATGGTGGATGAATTGGTCCACATATATCACCTTGAATTCTTTCAAGAAACATTGGTGATTCTTTCTCAACCTTAAGTGGTGAGGGTCTAGTTATCAATTTTCCAAGAGAGCAAGATGTACATGGAACCATTGTATCATGATGGATTTTTCTATCCTTTAGTGGATGTCCATGAGTACATTCAATAATCCTTTTCATCATTGTTGATCCTGGATGGCCTAATCTGTTATGCCATAAATTTAATACACCAGGATCAATATATTTTTCGTTAACTACCATATGTATTTCTGGTACATTTATATGTGTATAATGTAATCCAGAACTAAGTCTTGGCAGTTTTTCAACCACATGACTCTTGTCAGTGATACTTAAATATTTCTCATTTTCTGTTGTCACTGACTGATAATCATACCCGTTAAGGTATATGTCGGAGAAACTCAATAAATTTCTGCTTGACTTGGGAGAAAATAAGGCATCATTTATTAAAAATTTTGTACCATTTGGTAGTATGAAATTTGCCTTTCCTATCCCTTTTATCAAGTTAGCAGGTCCTGATATTGTATGTATAGTTCCTTCCATTGGTTTTAGATCAATAAAATATTTCTCGGATTTAAGTATAGTGTGTGTAGTTCCACTGTCTGCTATACAGAGATCTCCACCACTTGATTGATGTTGTATTCCAGCAAAATTCATATTGAACTTCATATATAAGAAATAAATAGTGAGTACATTAATATTACACAATATTTTAAACGCAAATAGATAGTACTGAAACATTTAGCAAACATAATGACAAAGACAGACGATATTAAATCGTTTATTTTTCAAAAGACACACAACTTAAACATTCAAGAAATCTTCATATAAATCAGATGGTTTCTCAGTGACTGTTGGATCAATATTATCCACAAAATTTACTTCCTTTTCTTTACCTTTCAGCGAATCCTGATACATCTTAACAAGATGTTTAGATGTTCGGCAAGTATTAGCCCAGTGGCCCATTCTACCACATCTGTAGCAAGATTCTTCAGAATTTTTAGAAGAATTTTCTTCAACATCTTGTTTAATGGGCTTGTTTTGTGGTTGATATTTATATTTTCGTGGATTACTATTTCTTTGACCACCACGGCCACGACCACGACCACGTCCACGCCCATTACCATTACCATAAGGATGGTTTCTACCATAGTTATGGCTTTTGGCATGATGATGGTGATGGTTATTATAACCACGACCTTGCCCGCGTCCTTGTCCCTGTTTATAATTATTTGCAGTATTTGCTTCAGGGATTGCAAGTGTACCAGTAGGACGGGATTGCTGATTTTTCATTAATAGCTCATCATTTTGCTCTGCAACTAAGAGATATGAATTAAGTTCAGGATATGTTTTGAACTTTAGCATTCTCAAATTTCTTTGCACTGTGATGTTTGCAGCATTCATTGTGGAGAAAGTTTTCTCCATCATGTCTGCATCACTAATTTCATGTCCACAGAATTTAAGTTGTGAACATGTATTATACAGAGCTGAGCTGTATTCATTTACTTTCTTAAAGTCTTGGAACCTTAATGTTCTCCATTGTTCCATTGCAGCTGGAAGTAAAATTTCTCTTTGATTATTGAATCTGCTTTTGAGACCTTCCCATAAAACATGGGGATCTTCTACAGTCACATAATTATTTTGTAAGCATTCATCAATATGTTGATGAATAAAGCAACATGCCGTAGCTTGTTCTTTTTCAGAACAAGTGTTGTTTTCATTTATGGTTTCAAGAATGCCCATTGATTTAAGATGCATTTTTACTTTTATAACCCATGGCATGTAGTTGTTTCCAGTTGATTCTAAAGGAGTAAATTTAAGCTTTTCCAGATTCGACATTTTCTATTATCAAAAATTAAAACAAACATCATGATAAATTAGAGTCAATTTATATTCATAAGTATATAAACATTAAACATAAATTTAATATAACATAAATGATAAGTAGGTGACAGTGTCGACCATGTGTAAGCAATCATAAATAAATGTTATATAACAAAAATATAAATATTAGTAAACATAAATGAAAATTTGGCGACAGTGTCGACCATATATTTTTTCAGGTGGTATAACCGACCTATATCATTCTGGTGGTATAACCGACCATATATCATTTTGGTGGTATAACCGACCATATATCATTTTGGTGGTATAACCGACCATATATCATTTTGGTGGCAGAGCCAACCATATTTAGTATTAAGATTATCGTGCTGATAACGTGTTATAATTCAGTAGGCTTATAACTACCTTTAGTGGTTTGATTCTTGATGTTATAATTCAGTAGGCTTATAACTACCTTTAGTGGTTTGATTCTTGATGTTATAATTCAGTAGGCTTATAACTACCTTTAGTGATTTGATTCTTGATTTAGAATACTAATAATGAAGTGTAAGAACAAAGATGATAATGGAGAGAAAGAAAGAAACACTTTGTAAGTGTGAGAAATGGTGCAAGTTTAATGCTTGCATTCATGAGTATTTATAGCCTAAAATCTCAATATAAAAATACATACTTTGTGTACCAAAATTGACTATATGTATACACCAAAATTGACTATCCATATCTATATTATTATTATTATTATAACATTGATTACTTTAAAATCAAACCCATAAATCTAAACATGCCATGACTATTTCTTCCAGTTATGCAATCACTCGCCTTAACTTTTGACGTAGTCACGATTGATTTCCTGAATTCAAGGAATTAAAAGAAATCTTCGTAATCTATAAGATTTGATTATCCGGTAATTAAGGAATTTGAGATTTTCTTTGATTAAATGCGGTGGATTGTCTCGATTGTTGTGTTTGGAATTTTTCTATAAATTAGCTTCTTCCGTTTCATTATCTTCACCACTTCTATACTTTCTTCCTCATTTCAAACTTCCAAAAGATTAAGAAAATGCTTAATCCAGTTCTGATCCTGGTTATTATATTGACCATATTTGCAGTCATTCTTCTTTTTCTTTTACCGCCAGAGGAATCTGTTTAATTCTACTATGCTCTTGGGGTTATAGTGTTTTTAATTATCCCGTGTCTTTATATTGCTATACGTATTGATATACACGGTTTGTAATTTCGGAGTCGTTATCGGGCTTTATATTTTCCCTTATATGTCGGAGCTTTATGCTTTTGTTTCTTCTTCCCGACTTCAAGTCAAGCGAGTAATGGTCCAGAATTCATAGGTATGAAGTTTCGAATGATCATAATATATAAAGTAGAAAGGAAAGGTAATAGCATGATTTGATTTGTCATATTACCAGAATATCCGGAAAAGACCGAATCATCAAGAAAAATATTTTCTTGATATGTTTAGAGGTTAAACAGAATGTAAGAGTCGTGTAACATGGCAAATGATGATTATAAAATCTATGAATCATCATCTTCCATTAAAAACTTAGCATGACTTACTGTAATATAATCACGTTGGCCTGACGTCATTATATTATACTAACTCATGCTTCAATTGCCAACACTTCTTCAAAGCATTTATAATTTAAACTCGAATTTTACAGAATATAGAAACTAAAACAGTTTCCTTTATAAAGATATCGCAAAGAGATACTTAATTGCGGACATGAATCATTATGAAGATATCTTCCGAAATATAGAGGATATTTATGATGATATTTTGGAATTTCTAAGTTCGAAAGTTGATGAAGAAAATTTTTCCGCAAGCTTTTAACATGACTTTGGAGCAAGATATTCTCTAAAGATTTCACCGGATCCAGAATTACCTGGATTCTTTGAATATAGGGTTTGGCCCTTGTGTTTGTCCTTGGTCTCCTCCATGGTTAGCTCAATCCGTTTTTCAGTTCCAAATTTTCTTTTGAGCTTTTCCAACGTACCATTCTTTATTATCAAACTGTTGGCCCTTAAGACCATCTACAATTTTTCTGTTTCCTCTGCATTTAATGCAGCCATATTTGAATCATCGGTTATCAATCCGGGATGGTTTCAAGAAATTTCTTTTTTAGATGATTAAACGCTGATTGCGATTGTCAAGATTCAAAGGATGTTTTCAAGAATTTTGAATTTGAAGTGTTTAAGCGTAAGATGCATCCATCAATGGATCTAACGGTTGAAGAAGAAATGTTGTGATTTTCAAAAGTAAGGAATGGTAAGTTCGGTGGTTTGATATGATAATTCATCATAGAATACGAATGAATATAATTCATGAATGTAGTGATCTTTAGGAAGATAACACTTGCTAAAGCTTTACTTAAGTTCCGATATGTCAAAATCAGAGTATGTAACTGAATTTGTATGAAAATGGTTGTTCTTTGGTGAACATATACATATATCATGTGAATGTAAGTAGTGTAGTTAACAACTGCTGAATCAGAATGGAAGAATGTACAATGTAACATATTTATATGAGATATGAATATCTCTCGGGTTTTACCTACCCATTAAAATATTTTTTTACAATTAACAGTTTGTACAAAAAAAAAAGATATACGTTCATATATGTATTCTTCAGATGTAATCATGGTTTTAATGAGTTAATATAATATTAAACTCATTTGATTTGATGTTGAAACGAGAATATATAATCTCTAAAACCTTAGAGATTTCATAATTATCGTGAAATATTTCGCTAATGAAGTTATGAATCAATACTTCATCGTTCATTGTTATTGATATACTTCGGTATATGATGTTGGTGCTCGTGGAATTCTTGTGAAATTCATAAGGCACTAATGATGTTTTCTAGAAAGTTTCGAGTACATCGAAAATTAAAGTATACAATCAATCATGTATTTGAGTAATACACTTGGTTTATTACGAAATGGAGTTTATTGTGTTGAAGCAATGATTAACGATTGTTAAGTTATTAACAAAAGATGTACATCATAGCATATTGTGATATGAATTAACCATGTAGTACATACTAGTTAAGATTCACACGTAATAGCTTAGTACGAAAAGATTTATTATTGTTCCAATCCATATATATAAAGTATACATATGTAATTCTTCAGGAAGAATGAGTCAATACATCTTAACTCATTTTTACTAATATTCCTTGGTATCTATGGGGCGTATGATGTTGATGTTTGAGGTACTGAGTGTGATGTTGAGGCGTGGAATGTGGATGTTGTCGTTGGTGAAGCTGGTGATGTTGGTGGTGATGCCGATGGTACTGGTGGCACTGGTTATGCTGCTGGTGCTGCTGCTGGTGTTCGTAGGTTTCGCACCATATTCTCCAGAGCCACTACTCGAGCGCGAAGCTCGTTGACTTCTTCTATTATTCCGGGATGATTGGCGGTTCGGACAAGTGGATGAATAAGATCTAAAATTTTAGATATTATATATTCGTGACTGGATATCCTGGAAATGAGGGTGAAAATAGTGTTCCGAACGGGTTCGCCAGTAAGTGCTTCAGGTTCTTCACCAAGAGGTGAATTCGGTTGGTGGAAGGGATCACCTTCTTCTTGTCTCCATTGATTAAGTTTACTACGAACCCATCCCCAATTCATCTAAAATAGATGATGGCTGATTGGTTGGTTCATTCCGGTTACGTTGCCATTGGAGCTCGAAGAGTTCGAGGAATCCATATTATGTGTTTGGAATTAGGTTTTTTGATATGAGATTAGTGTTGAATACTGGATGATATATTCGTCTCCTCGAATACGTGTATATAGCAAAAAGATTTCCGTAATTTACGGAGGGAATTTAGGAAAAGTGTTTAGACAAAATCTATTGGGATAGATACGATAAGATATAATAAGATATGATGTGTCTATACTTTAATAATGGCAGTAGGACGTGTCGAGATCATAAAGTGATAAGTATGTAATCTAATAATCTTTTGATTAAAGACTTTCAATTCGTATACTGTGATAACCCAGTGAAATTTTTTGATTCGCAAACCGATGCATAAAGGCATAAGGCATATAGGTACGTGATATAACAGAAAGTTATATACGTTTGAATGTGAGTAGTAACAATTATAAGAGTTTCAAAATCATGGATAATATTTCATGTAATACATATGTAATACACATAACCATGATAGATGACTTATGAATGTCAAGAATTTCTGAAATCATTGTGTCGCATTTAGATGCGGTGGTGTAATTGGATAGTACTCAGGAAAGTGAGCAGAGTTCTTAGAATAGCTCGGCATTCTAAGATAAGTAAAGTTTCTAAAGTATAGTGTAGCATTTAACAGTTAAAGGCAACAATTAAAGGCACTATGGTCAAGGAAATTTGTAGTCCTACATTAGGAAAGAGACTTTGATTAGAATCTTTAAGTCAAGTTTGGTAAAGCATGATTGTTAAGATTATAAGGCAATCCTAAGTGCTTTAAGTCTAAGGAAAGGTTATAGTTTCCTAGATTGCTAAGGCACCCTAGCTTGCAAGTAAGGCACACATAAAAATGCAATCCTGGTTCTCTATAACAGCCTGGTTATGCTCTGATACCAATCTGTAACGTCCTCCCAATAGGGTAACTTGACAGATTGGTATCAGAGCATAACCAGGCTGTTATAGAGAACCAGGATTGCAATTTTATGTGTGCCTTACTTGCTAGCTAGGGTGCCTTAGCAATCTAGGAAACTATAACCTTTCCTGCCTTACACTTAAAGCACTTAGGATTGCCTTATAATCTTAACAATCATGCTTTACCAAACTTGACTTAAAGATTCTAATCAAAGTCTCTTTCCTAATGTAGGACTACAACTTTTCTTGCCCATAGTGCCTTTAATTGTTGCCTTTAACTGTTAAATGCTACACTATACTTTATAAACTTTACTTATCTTAGAATGACGAGCTAATCTAAGAACTCTGCTCACTTTCCTGAGTACTATCCAATTACACCACCGCATCTAAATGCGACACAATGATTTCAGAAATTCTTGACATTCATAAGTCATCTATCATGGTTATGTGTATTACATATGTATTACATGAAATATTATCCATGATTTTGAAACTCTTATAATTGTTACTACTCACACACAAACGTATATAACTCCCTGTTATATCACGTACCTATATGCCTTATGCCTTTATGCATCGGTTTATGAATCGAAAAATGTCATTGGGTTATCACAGTATACGAATTGAAAGTCTTTAATCAAAAGATTATTAGATTACATACTTATCACTTTATGATCTCGACACGTCATACTGCCATTATTAAAGTATAGACACATCATATCTTATTATATCTTATCGTATCTATCCCAATAGATTTTGTCTAACACTTTTCCTAAATTCCCTCCGTAAATTACGGAAATCTTTTTGCTATATACACGTATTCGAGGAGACGAATATATCATCCAGTATTCAACACTAATATCATATCAAAAACCCTAATTCCAAACACATAATATGGATTCCTCGAACTCTTCGAGCTCCAATGGCAGCGTAACCGGAATGAACCAACCAATCAGCCATCATCTATTTTGGATGAATTGGGGATGGGTTCGTAGTAAACTTAATCAATGGAGACAAGAAGAAGGTGATCCCTTCCACCAACCGAATTCACCTCTTGGTGAAGAACCTGAAGCACTTACTGGCGAACCCGTTCGGAACACTATTTTCACCCTCATTTCCAGGATATCCAGTCACGAATATATAATATCTAAAATTTTAGATCTTATTCATCCACTTGTCCGAACCGCCAATCATCCCGGAATAATAGAAGAAGTCAACGAGCTTCGCGCTCGAGTAGTGGCTCTGGAGAATATGGTGCGAAACCTACGAACACCAGCAGCAGCACCAGCAGCATAACCAGTACCACCAGTACCATCAGCATCACCACCAACATCACCACCAACATCACCAGCTTCACCAACGACAACATCCGCATTCCACGCCTCAACATCGCACTCAGTACCTCAAACATCAACATCATACGCCCCATAGATACCAAGGAATATTATTAATAATTAGTTAAGATGTATTGACTCATTCTTCCTGAAGAATTACATATGTATACTTTATATATATGGATTGGAACAATAATAAATCTTTTCGTACTAAGCTATTACGTGTGAATCTTAACTAGTATGTCCTACATGGTTAATTCATATCACAATATGCTATGATGTACATCTTTTGTTAATAACTTAACAATCGTTAATCATTACTTCAATACAATAAACTCCATTTCGTAATAAACCAAGTGTATTACTCAAATATATGATTGATTGTATACTTTAATTTTCGATGTACTCGAAACTTTCTAGAAAATATCATTAGTGCCTTACGAATTTCACAAGAATTCCAAGAGCACCAACATCATATACCAAAGTATATCAATAACAATGAACGATGAAGTATTAATTCATAACTTCATTAGCGAAATATTTCACGACAATTATGAAATCTCTAAGGTTTTGGAGATTATTTATTCTCGTTTCAACAGCAAATCAAATGAGTTTAATATTATATTAGCTCATTAAAACCATGATTACATCTGAAGAATACATATATGAACGTATATCTTCTCTTTTGTACAAACTGTTAATTGTAAAAAATATTTTAACGGGTAGGTAAAACCCGAGAGATATTCATATCTCATATAAATATGTTACATTGTACATTCTTCCATTCTGATTCAGCAGTTGTTAACTATACTACTTACATTCACATGATATATGTATATGTTCACCAAAGAAAAACCATTTTCATACAAATTCAGTTACATACTCTGATTTTGACATATCGAAACTTAAGTAAAGCTTTAGCAAGTGTTATCTTCCTAAAGATCACTACATTCATGAATTATATTCATTCGTATTCTATGATGAATTATCAAATCAAACCACCGAACTTACCATTCCTTACTTTTGAAAATCACAACATTTCTTCGTCAACCGTTAGATCCATTGATGGATGCATCTTACGCTTAAACACTTCAAATTTAAAATTCTTGAAAACATCCTTTGAATCTTGACGATCGCAATCAGCGTTTAATCATCTAAAAATGAAATTTCTTGAAACCATTTCAGATTGATAACCGATGATTCAAATATGGCTGCATTAAATGCAGAGGAAACAGAAAAATTGTAGATGGTCTTAAGGGCCAACAGTTTGATAATAAAGAATGGTACGTTGGAAAAGCTCAAAAGAAAATTTGGAACTGAAAAACGGATTGAGCTAACCATGGAGGAGACCAAGGACAAACACAAGGGTCAAACCCTATATTCAAAGAATCCAGGTAATTTTGGATCCGGTGAAATCTTTAGAGAATATCTTGCTCCGAAGTCATGTTAAAAGCTTGCGGAAAATTTTTCTTCATCAACTTTCGAACTTAGAAATTCCAAAATATCATCATAAATATCCTCTATATTTCGAAAGATATCTTCATAACGATTCATGTCCGCAATTAAGTATCTCTTTGCGATATCTTTATAAAGGAAACTGTTTTAGTTTCTATATTCTGTAAAATTCGAGTTTAAATTATAAATGCTTTGAAGAAGTGTTGGGAATTGAAGCATGAGTTAGTATAATATAATGACGTCAGGCCAACGTGATTATATTACAGTAAGTCATGCTAAGTTTTTAATGGAAGATGATGATTCATAGATTTTATAATCATCATTTTCCATATTACACGACTCTTACATTCTATTTAACCTCTAAACATATCAAGAAAATATTTTTCTTGATGATTCGGTCTTTTCCGGATATTCTGGTAATATGACAAATCAAATCGTGCTATTACCTTTCCTTTCTACTTTATATATTATGATCATTCGAAACTTCATACCTATGAATTCTGGACCATTACTCGCTTGACTTGAAGTCGGGAAGAAGAAACAAAAGCATAAAGCTCCGACATATAAGGGAAAATATAAAGCCCGATAACGACTCCGAAATTACAAACCGTGTATATCAATGCGTATAGCAATATAAAGACACGGGATAATTAAAAACACTATAACCCCAAGAGCATAGTAGAAGTAAACAGATTCCTCTGGCGGTAAAAGAAAAAGAAGAATGACTGCATAGATGGTCAATATAATAACCAGGATCAGAACTGGATTAAGCATTTTCTTAATCTTTTGAAAGTTTGAATTGAGAAAGAAAGTATAGAAGTGGTGAAGATAATGAAACGAAAGAAGCTAATTTATAGCAAAATTCCAAACACATCAATCGAGGCAAATCACCGCATTTAATCAAACAAATCTCAAAATTTCGTAAATACCGGAGAATCAAATCTTATAGATTACGAAGATTTCCTTTAATTCCTTGAATTCCGGAAATCAATCGTGACTACGTCAAAAGTTAAGGCGAACATTTAATTTTCTCATTTCACTCTTTTATGATAGCTTCATTTATACTCTTCCTATAAACGAATCGTTTTATCCATATTATTCAATAGTGATAAAACTTTATTTTTCAACTTATATTCATCATTAAAATATTCTTGTTGTAAACAATGAAGATCTCTATCAAATTTCATGACTGTGATTTTCACGAACTCCTCTTTGTTTGTCTGCCCTAATATTGTGGCATAAAATGCTCAAGGTTTTAAATGAGCTCAGTAATTTATCACGTAGTCATGGTGAATTTGATATCAGTAATTTCTTGATGACTATCCATAAAACTTGCGAGTGATTGCATAACTATTAAAACGACAACATCCGCATTCCACGCCTCAACATCGCACTCAGTACCTCAAACATCAACATCATACGCCCCATAGATACCAAGGAATATTATTAATAATGAGTTAAGATGTATTGACTCATTCTTCCTGAAGAATTACATATGTATACTTTATATATATGGATTGGAACAATAATAAATCTTTTCGTACTAAGCTATTACGTGTGAATCTTAACTAGTATGTACTACATGGTTAATTCATATCACAATATGCTATGATGTACATCTTTTGTTAATAACTTAACAATCGTTAATCATTGCTTCAATACAATAAACTCCATTTCGTAATAAACCAAGTGTATTACTCAAATATATGATTGATTGTATACTTTAATTTTCGATGTACTCGAAACTTTCTAGAAAATATCATTAGTGCCTTATGAATTTCACAAGAATTCCAAGAGCACCAACATCATATACCGAAGTATATCAATAACAATGAACGATGAAGTATTAATTCATAACTTCATTAGCGAAATATTTCACGACAATTATGAAATCTCTAAGGTTTTGGAGATTATTTATTCTCGTTTCAACAGCAAATCAAATGAGTTTAATATTATATTAGCTCATTAAAACCATGATTACATCTGAAGAATACATATATGAACGTATATCTTCTCTTTTGTACAAACTGTTAATTGTAAAAAATATTTTAACGGGTAGGTAAAACCCGAGAGATATTCATATCTCATATAAATATGTTACATTGTACATTCTTCCATTCTGATTCAGCAGTTGTTAACTATACTACTTACATTCACATGATATATGTATATGTTCACCAAAGAAAAACCATTTTCATACAAATTCAGTTACATACTCTGATTTTGACATATCGAAACTTAAGTAAAGCTTTAGCAAGTGTTATCTTCCTAAAGATCACTACATTCATGAATTATATTCATTCGTATTCTATGATGAATTATCAAATCAAACCACCGAACTTACCATTCCTTACTTTTGAAAATCACAACATTTCTTCGTCAACCGTTAGATCCATTGATGGATGCATCTTACGCTTAAACACTTCAAATTTAAAATTCTTGAAAACATCCTTTGAATCTTGACGATCGCAATCAGCGTTTAATCATCTAAAAATGAAATTTCTTGAAACCATTTCGGATTGATAACCGATGATTCAAATATGGCTGCATTAAATGCAGAGGAAACAGAAAAATTGTAGATGGTCTTAAGGGCCAACAGTTTGATAATAAAGAATGGTACGTTGGAAAAGTCAAAAGAAAATTTAGAACTGAAAAACGGATTGAGCTAACCATGGAGGAGACCAAGGACAAACACAAGGGTCAAACCCTATATTCAAAGAATCCAGGTAATTTTGGATCCGGTGAAATCTTTAGAGAATATATTGCTCCGAAGTCATGTTAAAAGCTTGCGGAAAATTTTTCTTCATCAACTTTCGAACTTAGAAATTCCAAAATATCATCATAAATATCCTCTATATTTCGAAAGATATCTTCATAACGATTCATGTCCGCAATTAAGTATCTCTTTGCGATATCTTTATAAAGGAAACTGTTTTAGTTTCTATATTCTGTAAAATTCGAGTTTAAATTATAAATGCTTTGAAGAAGTGTTGGGAATTGAAGCATGAGTTAGTATAATATAATGACGTCAGGCCAACGTGATTATATTACAGTAAGTCATGCTAAGTTTTTAATGGAAGATGATGATTCATAGATTTTATAATCATCATTTTCCATGTTACACGACTCTTACATTCTATTTAACCTCTAAATATATCAAGAACATATTTTTCTTGATGATTCGGTCTTTTCCGGATATTCTGGTAATATGACAAATCAAATCGTGCTATTACATTTCCTTTCTACTTTATATATTATGATCATTCGAAACTTCATACCTATGAATTCTGGATCATTACTCGCTTGACTTGAAGTCGGGAAGAAGAAACAAAAGCATAAAGCTCCGACATATAAGGGAAAATATAAAGCCCGATAACGACTCCGAAATTACAAACCGTGTATATCAATGCGTATAGCAATATAAAGACACGGGATAATTAAAAACACTATAACCCCAAGAGCATAGTAGAAGTAAACAGATTCCTCTGGCGGTAAAAGAAAAAGAAGAATGACTGCATAGATGGTCAATATAATAACCAGGATCAGAACTGGATTAAGCATTTTCTTAATCTTTTGAAAGTTTGAATTGAGAAAGAAAGTATAGAAGTGGTGAAGATAATGAAACGAAAGAAGCTAATTTATAGCAAAATTCCAAACACATCAATCGAGGCAAATCACCGCATTTAATCAAACAAATCTCAAAATTTCGTAAATACCGGAGAATCAAATCTTATAGATTACGAAGATTTCCTTTAATTCCTTGAATTTCGGAAATCAATCGTGACTACGTCAAAAGTTAAGGCGAACATTTAATTTTCTCATTTCACTCTTTTATGATAGCTTCATTTATACTCTTCCTATAAACGAATCGTTTTATCCATATTATTCAATAGTGATAAAACTTTATTTTTCAACTTATATTCATCATTAAAATATTCTTGTTGTAAACAATGAAGATCTCTATCAAATTTCATGACTGTGATTTTCACGAACTCCTCTTTGTTTGTCTGCCCTAATATTGTGACATAAAATGCTCAAGGTTTTAAATGAGCTCAGTACTATTCATAACACATTTCATGTATCCAATTTACTGAAATGACTTGTATAACATCATCATTTTGAATGATATTCGCATTAATGATAAAATGCACTTCGTTGAATAACCTATAGAAATCATGGAAGGAGAGGTCAAACAAACGCGTAAAAGCAATATACCTATCGTTAAAGTCCGTTGGAATTCGCGTAGAGGCCCCGAATATACCTGGGAACGCAAAGACCATATGAAACGGAAATATCCCCATCTCTTCTCAACTGCTGATGCAAACGAGGAAACTACCTAAAAACTTCGGGACGAAGTTTTCAATAACGGGGAGGTACTATAACGACCCTCATTTTTTCCATTCTATATTTTTCCAATATTAAAAGCCCAAACAATATAATTAAAACTTAATGATTAAACTTTAATCAACAATTGTTAAGTGTTAAGAGTTAGAAAACATATTAATTAACTTTGTACAAAAATTGACAAGTTAATAAAAGATGAAAATAATAAACTGTTAGTCGACACTCACTGTTAGTCGACACTCACTGCTAATTAAAATTTATGCATTTATGTAATATTATAACTAATAACCTATAAGTAATAAATAAAAAGTGACATTTATATAAATAATAAAACAATTGGGAACTAAATATATACAAGTCATGAATTAGTAAAAAGAAAATAATACTTATCATGTAGTAAATGTAAAAATAATAATAATAATAATAATAGTAATAATAATGAGACTAAAAAAATCTTACATCCTTATGTTGACTAAAAATAAAGTGTAAACTAGTACATCCTTATGTTGACTAATTATAAACTAGTACCACCTATTGTTGACTAAAAATTATAAAACAAAATAAAATCATTAATTAGAACATCCTTATGTTGACTAACACTCTAATACTTGCACTATATAAACACCTAGTTTCTCATTCACAAATCACACCAAAATCCTCTCTCAAAAACAATCTCTCCCTCTCCCTCTCTTGTGGTATTCGGATCTTCAAGCTTGTTCTTCGTGTTCTTCAAGAATCTTCAAGGAGTTCTTCAATATTTTCAAGGCTTTGATCTTCCATCTTCATCGTGTTCATCTTTTCTTTGTTAATTATCTTGAATCTTCAAAGGTATAACATAAACCCTAAACTATTTACATAAACTTTGATCTTTGATAATTCATATTCATATTATAAACTTGTTATTCATAAGTATATACATAAACACACCTAGATTTATATATACATATATACATGTAAAAAAAATATTTATATATATATATATATATATATATATATATATACATATATATACGAATTATATATACATATACATATTAAAACCTTAAACCCTAATTACACCTAAACTATAATTCTTAAACCCTAATTAATTAAACTCTAAACATTTATGAAACCCTAGGACATTAATTACTAAACCCTAGTTATTAATTACTACTTTAATTAACTAACCCTAATTAATGAAACCCTAATACTACTTATACTAGTACTTAACATGTATACACTATTACTATTACTAGCACCTATAACCTACTAATTATATTGTAGCACAAAAACATTTTGGGATATGTATTAGAGATGTATAGATCTTCGAACTTTCTTGACGAATGGTTTCTACGAGATTCTAGGCAGAGGGTTTGGATTTCCGATTTAAAGGGTCCTATGGCTCAAGCCCCTAGATCTAAATTAGCCATTCGAAGGGAAAGGGGTGATTGGAAGCTTATCTAATACGGCAAGTATCCTAAAATGGAAACACTCATAAAAGTAGAAACTCTCTAGTCATAGAAACTTAGTAAAATAAGAAACTTTCTAAAAATAGAAACTTTATAAAAATAGTAACTTACTAGGAATAGAAACTTAGTAAAACAAACTATACTTAAACACATACTTAAACTTAAACATGGGCAAAACACTTAACTACTCTTAAATGTCAATAGGTTGACTTTCCTGCTCACTCGTTCAACTCTCTATTCCGAGGAATAACTCTCTCTACTTACTAAGGTGAATTCATAGCCCCACTCTTTATTGCTAGCAAACTTATTTAACTTATTTGGGGTGAGACACATGCTGCTTTTACTATTTACAATTTAGACACAAGTACCAACTGCTAAAACTATGCTATACCCGGCTACGTCCGACTAAGTCCCTACAGTGATATTTTTAAGTGCTGCGGCATGCTTATTTATTGGGGGTAGGCCTATCGGGAGTAACGTCCCCGATACATTTGACTCAGTCTTTGTATTACTTGATAATGAAATTTAAACCGACAAGGACAGACACAACTTGTCATGGGGCAAACTTGAACGTTTAGTCTAAATATCACGCACTGGCATAACTTTTGGATCTGCGAGATCTACTTTTTGATCCTGCGGGAGATCAACTTTACAACTAAATCTTGTGGTCTAAAAACAACGATAACTACTTTTGTTAAACCTATGAACTTCACTCAACCTTTTTGGTTGACACTTTAGCATGTTTTGTCTCAGGTGCTGTTTGATTCAAGCTTTCTTATCTACTACTTATGTGATGCTACTTGGACTTAGGATCAAGAGATATCGCATTTATTACTTCTGCATATGAACAATTACTTTATCGTTATTTCCATTATTGTAACGACATTTCATTTTCCGCTGCGTACTCAATAAAGTTAAATTTTCTCATTTAGTATTGTTCTCGTATTATAATATGTTGGTTTATTTGATATTAGTAACGTTTCTTCCAGACCCTATTGGGAGGACGTTACAAATCTGTAACGTCCTCCCAATAGGGTCTGGAAGAAACGTTACTAATATCAAATAAACCAACATATTATAATACGAGAACAATACTAAATGAGAAAATTTAACTTTATTGAGTACGCAGCGGAAAATGAAATGTCGTTACAATAATGGAAATAACGATAAAGTAATTGTTCATATGCAGAAGTAATAAATGCGATATCTCTTGATCCTAAATCCAAGTAGCATCACATAAGTAGTAGATAAGAAAGCTTGAATCAAACAGCACCTGAGACAAAACATGCTAAAGTGTCAACCAAAATGGTTGAGTGAAGTTCATAGGTTTAACAAAAGTAGTTATCGTTGTTTTTAGACCACAAGATTTAGTTGTAAAGTTGATCTCCCGCAGGATCAAAAAGTAGATCTCGCAGATCCAAAAGTTATGCCAGTGCGTGATATTTAGACTAAACGTTCAAGTTTGCCCCATGACAAGTTGTGTCTGTCCTTGTCGGTTTAAATTTCATTATCAAGTAATACAAAGACCGAGTCAAATGTATTGGGGACGTTACTCCCGATAGGCCTACCCCCAATAAATAAGCATGCCGCAGCACTTAAAAATATCACTGTAGGGACTTAGTCGGACATAGCCGGGTATAGCATAGTTTTAATAGTTGGTACTGATATTTAGACTAGACTTTCAAGTTTACCTCGTGTCAAGTTATCGTTTATACTTGTCGGTTGGGGGCTTGCTGGTCATAGCCCAACATATCACAGTTTAATAGTAGATACGTGTAAGTACTGATATTTAGACTAGACTTTCAAGTTTACCCCGTAACAATTTATCGTTTATACTTATCGGTTGGGGGCTAGCTGGTCATAGCCCAACATATCACAGTTTAATAGTTAATACGTGTAAAACAGTTATAAAAGTTGTGCATGTATTCTCACCCCAAAAGTTATAAAACAGTTATGAAACAGTAAAAAATGGGGCTATGAATTCACGTATATAAATATTGTAAAACAGTTATTAAAATATTGCATGTTAAAAATTTAAAAGCAAGCATGTGTCTCACCCCATAGTTTCAAAACAGTAATGAAATAGTAAAAAGTGGGGCTATGAAATTCACGTATATAAATATTGTAAAACAGTTATTAAAATATTGCATGTTAAAAATTTAAAAGCAAGCATGTGTCTCACCCCATAGTTTCAAAACAGTAATGAAATAGTAAAAAGTGGGGCTATGAAATTCACCTTAGTAAGTAGAGAGAGTTATTCCTCAGAATAGAGAGTTGAACGAGTGAGCAGGAAAGTCAACCTATTGACATTTAAGAGTAGTTAAGTGTTTTGCCCATGTTTAAGTTTAAGTATGTGTTTAAGTATAGTTTGTTTTACTAAGTTTCTATTCCTAGTAAGTTACTATTTTTATAAAGTTTCTATTTTTAGAAAGTTTCTTATTTTACTAAGTTTCTATGACTAGAGAGTTTCTACTTTTATGATTGTTTCCATTTTAGGATACTTGCCGTATTAGATAAGCTTCCAATCACCCCTTTCCCTTCGAATGGCTAATTTAGATCTAGGGGCTTGAGCCATAGGATCCTTTAAATCGGAAATCCAAACCCTCTGCCTAGAATCTCGTAGAAACCATTCGTCAAGAAAGTTCGAAGATCTATACATCTCTAATACATATCCCAAAATGTTTTTGTGCTACAATATAATTAGTAGGTTATAGGTGCTAGTAATAGTAATAGTGTATACATGTTAAGTACTAGTATAAGTAGTATTAGGGTTTCATTAATTAGGGTTAGTTAATTAAAGTAGTAATTAATAACTAGGGTTTAGTAATTAATGTCCTAGGGTTTCATAAATGTTTAGAGTTTAATTAATTAGGGTTTAAGAATTATAGTTTAGGTGTAATTAGGGTTTAAGGTTTTAATATGTATATGTATATATAATTCGTATATATATGTGTGTATATATATATATAAATATTTTTTTTTACATGTATATATGTATATATAAATCTAGGTGTGTTTATGTATATACTTATGAATAACAAGTTTATAATATGAATATGAATTATCAAAGATCAAAGTTTATGTAAATAGTTTAGGGTTTATGTTATACCTTTGAAGACTCAAGATAATTAACAAAGAAAAGATGAACACGATGAAGATGGAAGATCAAAGCCTTGAAAATCTTGAAGAACTCCTTGAAGATTCTTGAAGAACACGAAGAACAAGCTTGAAGATCCGAATATCACAAGAGAGGGAGAGGGAGAGATTGTTTTTGAGAGAGGATTTTGGTGTGATTTGTGAATGAGAAACTAGGTGTTTATATAGTGCAAGTATTAGAGTGTTAGTCAACATAAGGATGTTCTAATTAATGATTTTATTTTGTTTTATAATTTTTAGTCAACAATAGGTGGTACTAGTTTATAATTAGTCAACATAAGGATGTACTAGTTTACACTTTATTTTTAGTCAACATAAGGATGTAAGATTTTTTTAGTCTCATTATTATTACTATTATTATTATTATTATTATTATTATTTTTACATTTACTACATGATAAGTATTATTTTCTTTTTACTAATTCATGACTTGTATATATTTAGTTCCCAATTGTTTTATTATTTATATAAATGTCACTTTTTATTTATTACTTATAGGTTATTAGTTATAATATTACATAAATGCATAAATTTTAATTAGCAGTGAGTGTCGACTAAAAGTTTATTATTTTCATCTTTTATTAACTTGTCAATTTTTGTACAAAGTTAATTAATATGTTTTCTAACTCTTAACACTTAACAATTGTTGATTAAAGTTTAATCATTAAGTTTTAATTATATTGTTTGGGCTTTTAATATTGGAAAAATATAGAATGGAAAAATGAGGGTCGTTATAGTACCTCCCCGTTATTGAAAACTTCGTCCCGAAGTTTTTAGGTAGTTTCCTCGTTTGCATCAGCAGTTGAGAAGAGATGGGGATATTTCCGTTTCATATGGTCTTTGCGTTCCCAGGTATATTCGGGGCCTCTACACGAATTCCAATGGACTTTAACGATAGGTATATTGCTTTTACGCGTTTGTTTGACCTCTCCTTCCATGATTTCTATAGGTTATTCAACGAAGTGCATTTTATCATTAATGCGAATATCATTCAAAATGATGATGTTATACAAGTCATTTCAGTAAATTGGATACATGAAATGTGTTATGAATAGTACTGAGCTCATTTAAAACCTTGAGCATTTTATGCCACAATATTAGGGCAGACAAACAAAGAGGAGTTCGTGAAAATCACAGTCATGAAATTTGATAGAGATCTTCATTGTTTACAACAAGAATATTTTAATGATGAATATAAGTTGAAAAATAAAGTTTTATCACTATTGAATAATATGGATAAAACGATTCGTTTATAGGAAGAGTATAAATGAAGCTATCATAAAAGAG
The DNA here is from genome assembly GCF_046630445.1 of Rutidosis leptorrhynchoides. NCBI lineage: Eukaryota > Viridiplantae > Streptophyta > Magnoliopsida > Asterales > Asteraceae > Rutidosis > Rutidosis leptorrhynchoides. Next base: position 348,462,688 of record NC_092342.1, on the reverse strand, counting down.
TGAAATGAGAAAATTAAATGTTCGCCTTAACTTTTGACGTAGTCACGATTGATTTCCGGAATTCAAGGAATTAAAGGAAATCTTCGTAATCTATAAGATTTGATTCTCCGGTATTTACGAAATTTTGAGATTTGTTTGATTAAATGCGGTGATTTGCCTCGATTGATGTGTTTGGAATTTTGCTATAAATTAGCTTCTTTCGTTTCATTATCTTCACCACTTCTATACTTTCTTTCTCAATTCAAACTTTCAAAAGATTAAGAAAATGCTTAATCCAGTTCTGATCCTGGTTATTATATTGACCATCTATGCAGTCATTCTTCTTTTTCTTTTACCGCCAGAGGAATCTGTTTACTTCTACTATGCTCTTGGGGTTATAGTGTTTTTAATTATCCCGTGTCTTTATATTGCTATACGCATTGATATACACGGTTTGTAATTTCGGAGTCGTTATCGGGCTTTATATTTTCCCTTATATGTCGGAGCTTTATGCTTTTGTTTCTTCTTCCCGACTTCAAGTCAAGCGAGTAATGGTCCAGAATTCATAGGTATGAAGTTTCGAATGATCATAATATATAAAGTAGAAAGGAAAGGTAATAGCACGATTTGATTTGTCATATTACCAGAATATCCGGAAAAGACCGAATCATCAAGAAAAATATTTTCTTGATATGTTTAGAGGTTAAATAGAATGTAAGAGTCGTGTAATATGGAAAATGATGATTATAAAATCTATGAATCATCATCTTCCATTAAAAACTTAGCATGACTTACTGTAATATAATCACGTTGGCCTGACGTCATTATATTATACTAACTCATGCTTCAATTCCCAACACTTCTTCAAAGCATTTATAATTTAAACTCGAATTTTACAGAATATAGAAACTAAAACAGTTTCCTTTATAAAGATATCGCAAAGAGATACTTAATTGCGGACATGAATCGTTATGAAGATATCTTTCGAAATATAGAGGATATTTATGATGATATTTTGGAATTTCTAAGTTCGAAAGTTGATGAAGAAAAATTTTCCGCAAGCTTTTAACATGACAAGTGTTCAAGTCCGACAGTACGCTGTTTCGGACCGGTGTACCCTGGGAACAGACGAAGAATTTGTTTAAGGGAATTGTGTCAAACACAAGCCCGGTTCAACCTTCAATTCGGTTAGATCGTTCTATCCTTTTGTTCTTATTATTACGTTTGTGATAACATGTATAATTGTTTCAGTTTTGTTATAATTTACATACAATCTTAAACAGACCCGTGTTCACGAAATCGATTATATTGTTCCTACGAAACTGAACTATTATAAACAACAGATTATTTGTGGGCCAAAAGGATTTAAAAGATAAACTGACTTGTAATTGAGATTAATTACGTTTATAAATCTGAACTATAATGATCTATCTTATAAATTGGATATAAAGCTTTAATAGATGTTATACGTGTACTGCTTAGATTATGCCCATGTTCTACGTGTAATGCTCAATTAAATTACATAAGAATTAATCAGATCTACGTGTATGACTTCTAAATTAAGAGCACATACATTTATCATTTATCATTTATTTATCTATATAATATAGCTTATGCACCGAATATTGTTACTTTGTATTAATTGACTCATCTTAATAAGTCCAATTAATTTATGGATATTGGTTGTATCCATGGTTGCCAAACTTAAGATTCAGTGCTAGTAATATGCTTTAGCTTATATACACATGGTCCGATGTTATATCTAGTGAGTCATGGTTGAAATTTATTTATCAAGACTTGTTCTTATATGTAACCATGGAACATGAATATGTGTAAATATTATTATTGATATGGATTATTTTATATTAACATATAAAGATAAAGATGATGATAGTGGGGCTATTTATAATTGTGCTAGTGTAGTTGTTGTGCTAGTTTAGTTGTTGAATATAGTTGCTAATTTTATAATTGCAAGTGTAGTTGTTGTGCTAGTGTAAATATTACTAATGGCTATATGCAGACACATGCTATTATTTTGTTAATTCATGTTAATAATTGGATTACCTAATAAGACATATTATTACCTAATAAGTATAATATTTAAGGATAATGACCTAATGGGAGTAGGTCACCTGTAAATTTAAACCATTAGTTGGTTTTATGTCTTATGTATTCAATATGCCTTAAGGATAATATAGTCCACAAAACTGAGTATTCACAACCAAATGGGTTGTTATACGCATGTTCATACACGAGTGAACATACATCGTTTATTTAGTATGAACTGTCCTTGATTAGATGAAAGACAAAATAGTGTGACTATAATAAGAAATCAAAACGACCTATAAAATTGGTATATGCATCATGATTTGTTATGATTGCGGACTTTGACTTTTGGAGCATGGACCATTGTTATGATTTATTTCTAACACACGTATTTAATTACGGAGTATTAATTTGCATGACATGAATTAAATATATTGGGATGTTGCTTATATGAACTAAGTGATACTTGTTAAAATTTGCATTTATTATATTACGTGAATTATAGTTTGTTTCAAATTTTCTATTTAATTCGGTGTTGAATCCAGATGCAGAAAAACTTGAGAAGTTCACTCGTGTGAACTTTAAACGTTGGCAGTAAAAGATATTCTTTTAGCTGACCACGTTGAACCTTGCGATGTTCTTGGTTAAACCGCTCCTAAAGTTAATGAAAGGGAAGATGATGCTCAAATTGTGAGCGCAATTAAAGTTTGGAATCATTTGAATTCCTTGTGCGTAACTATTTCTTGAATACATAAACATCTTATTTAGCTCTACAAATAAGTCCCAACAGAAAAGAAAACGAGAGTGAATTTGTTGAAAAATCTTGATTACATAAACCCTGAGCTACCTTGAGACTTGAATGGTTTGAATTTTCTAAGATGTCTAGCTTGTTATGTATCACTCATAAATAAATGGTTTTAGACGATAACGCATATGTTTATTAAAGTGTTATCTTTTATGTACTTCAGATTGTAACTTGTTTGCAGGTAATATAATTTGATTATCTTGCTGAAATATAACTCATTATTTGCTTATCTTATTTGAATTTTTAGTATGAATCTTGCTGAAATACATCATCAATTAAATGGTAAAGACCTATGCATTGTAGATAGTGGTAACATACACACTATGATCAAATCTAAGAAATATTTCATTGATTTAAATCAAATGAAGGAATTATAAATACTATATCAGGTCCTGCAAACTTGAAGGAACAGAAAAGGCAAAAATTCATATTACCAAATGGTACAAATTTTCTGATAAACAATGCATTGTTTTCTCAAAATCAAAGAGAAATTGATTGAGTTTCTCTGATATATATATCATAATGGATATGATTATCAGTAAATGATAACAGATAATGAGAAATATCTATGTAGCACCGAAAAGCGCATATGATGAAAAGCGCATATGATAAAAAGCGCATATGATGAAAAGCTATGATGAAAAGCGCAGCGCATATGATTAAAAGCGCATATAATGAAAAGTGCATATGATTAAAAGTGCATATGATAAAAAGCGCATATGATGAAAAGCGCATATGATGAAAAGCGCAGCGCATATGATTAAAAGTGCATATGATGAAAATTGCATATGATGAAAAACGCAGCACATATGATTAAAAGCGCATATGGTGAAAAGGATATATGATGAAAAGCGCATATGGTGATTAATAAAAAAGCACATACGGTGATTAATGAAAAGCACATATGGTGATTAATGAAAAAGCACATATGGTGATTAATGAAAAGCACATATGGTGATCAATGAAAAGCACATATGGTGATTAATGAAAAACACATTGAGAAAGAATCACCAATGTTTCTTGAAAGAATTCAAGGTGATATATATGGGGACATGCAAATTTACATGCTGCGATATTATTTCACATTAGATAAAGTGCAACTCATAAATATTCTCCCCTACAACTTGATTTTGGCAGAGAGCCAAATATTTCCCACCATTAGAACATTTGATTGTGCAATATATGTTCTAGTTGCACAACCATAACACACTAAAATGGGTCCTCAAAGGAGGATGGGGATATATATATTAAATATGAAACATCTTCAATTATAAGATATATTGAACCTATAACGGGTGATGTTTTTACAGCACGTTTTGCTGATTATCAATGTTCCCTAGATTAGGGGGAGAAATGAAAAATAAAGAAAAATATGTTTCATGGTGTGAACATAAATTAATGTATCTTGATCATCGCACAAAAGAATGCGAAAAGAAAGTTAAAAAATAATGCATATGCAAGAACTTGCAAATAAATTACTTGATGCATTTACAGATACAAAAAGAAGTGACTAAATCATATATACCAGCAGTAAATGCTTCAGCTAGAATTGAAATTCTAAAAGCTGGAAATGTCACTCATGAGTCTTTGCCACGCCTGAAACGTGGAAGACCAATTGGTTCCAAAGATAAAAATCCTCGAAAAGAAAAATCAGCTGATAATGAGGTAAAAGAAAGTGTTCAAGAAGAACCACAAATCAATATTCCTTCTGCAGAGGATATTGATAAATGTAAATACATAAATTGCAATAAATTATGCAATCATATGGAACCGAAATGGAATGACAAATATTGATGAGATTTTTTCATATAATGACATCATGAATAAAGATATGAGCTGGAACCAAAATCTGTCATTGAATATCAAAACAGACATGATTGAGCTCAATGGAAAGGAGCAATATGAGCTGAATTAGAATCGCTCAATAAAAGAAAAGTTTTCAGATTAATCGTTATCACTTTTAAAGATGTGAAACGTATGGGATGCAAATGAAAGATATCGGAAAAACCTAGTATTGCCTTGGTTTACAGATTGAACATATGCCTAATGGTTTACTTGCACATCAAAAAGCTTTTAAAACATTTTTAAAGACAAAACCATTGGTTGATATATCACTCAATATTGACACCGATCCATTTCATCCCCGTGAAGATCATGAAGATCTTTACGGATCAAAAGTTCCATATCTTAGTGCAATTGGGGTTATTATGTATTTTACAAATTGTACAAGGCCTGACATTTCTTTGCAGTTAATTTGTTGACAACGTTTAACTCAGCCCCTACCAAAAGACATTGGAATGAGATCAAACACATATTTTGATACCTTCAGGGAACTACCGATTTATAATTATTTTATTCTAACAACTCGAAACAAGATTTGTTTGGTTATACAGATGCAGATTATTTATCTGATTCACATAAAGCTAAATCTCAAACTGAATATGTATTCCTAAAATAGAGGCACCGCAATATCATGACGTTCTCAAAAACAAACACTTGTTGCAACATCATCAAATCATGCCAAAGTGATTGCATTACATGAAGCCACTCGGGAATGTTTTTTGGTTGAGATCAATGCCACAACTCATTACTGATTCTTGTGGACTAGAACGCGATAAAAGTCCAACAACTATCTATGAAGATAATGCAGCTTGCATAACACAGATAAAAGAAGGGTATATCAAAAGTGACCGAAGAAAACGCATACCTCCTAGATTCTTCTAATACACTCAAGATCTCATCAAGGACAACCAGTTTGAAATGAGATTTGTTCAATCCAGCAAAACTCTGCCGATCTTTTAACCAAAGCACTTCCAACTGCTGTTTTCAGAACACACGTTCACAATATTGGCATGAGGCATATTCAAAAGATGTGACGACTCAGTAATGTCTACTTGAGGGGGAGTCAACTCTATACTGCACTCTTTTTCCCTTGACTAAAGTTTTTATCCCACTGGGTTTTTCTTTAGCAAGGTTTTTAACGAGGCAGTACTAGTTGCTCTTTAATAAAATTGTCATCTAAGGGGGAGTGTTATAATATAATATAAATGTAAACAAAGTCAAATATAGATGACCAATTTTTAGTATAAATACTACATCAATGAAAGCTTGTAAATATACATTTTCTCAATATATCATTCTTTTCTCTCTCTATTCTTCTTTCTTTCATTCTTATAAGATTAGTATAAGTTAATAATAAGTATATAGACCATTAAAGGTAGTTATAATCTACTATATTTATAACGTGTTATAATTCAGTAGGCTTATAACTACCTTTAGTGGTTTGATTCTTGATGTTATAATTCAGTAGGCTTATAACTACCTTTAGTGGTTTGATTCTTGATGTTATAATTCAGTAGGCTTATAACTACCTTTAGTGATTTGATTCTTGATTTAGAATACTAATAATGAAGTGTAAGAACAAAGATGATAATGGAGAGAAAGAAAGAAACACTTTGTAAGTGTGAGAAATGGTGCAAGTTTAATGCTTGCATTCATGAGTATTTATAGCCTAAAATCTCAATATAAAAATACATACTTTGTGTATCAAAATTGACTATATGTATACACCAAAATTGACTATCCATATCTATATTATTATTATTATTATAACACTCCCCCTTGGATAGCAATTTTATTTTGTTGAAGATCAACTATAAATTACTGCCTCGTTAAAAACCTTGCTAAAGAAAACCCAGTGGGAAAAAACTTTAGCTAAGGGAAAAAGAGTGCAGCATGGAGTTGACTCCCCCTCAAGTAGACATCGCTTCAGCTGTTACATCTTTTGAACATGTCTCATGCCAATGTTATGAACGTGTGTTCTGAAAATAGCAGTTGGAAGTGCTTTCGTGAAAAGATCAGCAGAGTTTTTGCTAGATTGCACATATCTCATTTCAATCTGGTTGTCCTTAATGAGATTTTGAGTGTATGAGAAGAATCTAGGTGGTATGTGTTTTGTTCGGTCACTTTTGATATACCCTTCTTTCATCTGTGCTATGCAAGCTGCATTATCTTCATAGATAGTTGTTGGACTTTTATCGCGTTCTAGTCCACAAGAATCAGTAATGAGTTGTGTCATTGATCTCAACCAAAAACATTCTCGAGTAGCTTCATGTAATGCAATCACTTCGGCATGATTTGACGATGTAGCAACAAGTGTTTGTTTTTGAGAACGCCATGATATTGCAGTACCTCCATTTAGGAATACATATCCAGTTTGAGATTTAGCTTTATGTGGATCAGATAAATAACCTGCATCTGCATAACCAACCAAATCTTGTTTTGATTCGTTAGAATAAAATAATCCTAAATCAGTAGTTCCTCGAAGGTATCGAAATATGTGTTTGATCCCATTCCAGTGTCTTTTGGTAGGAGCAGAGCTGAACCTTGCCAACAAATTAACTGCAAAAGAAATGTCAGGTCTTGTACAATTTGTAAGATACATAAGAGCTCCAATTGCACTAAGATATGGTACTTCTGGTCCAAGAATGTCTTCTTGATCTTCACATGGACGAAATGGATCAGCTTCAACATTGAGTGATCTAACAACCATAGGAGTACTTAATGGTTTTGCCTTGTCCATATTGAAACGTTTCAAAATCTTTTCAGTATATGTTGTTTGATGTACAAGTAAACCATTAGGCATATGCTCAATTTGTAAACCAAGGCAATACTTGGTTTTTCCGAGATCTTTCATTTCAAATTCTTTCTTTAGAAGTTGAATGGCTTCATGGATCTCTTTATTTGTACCTATGATGTTAAGATCATCAACATAAACAGCTATGATCACATATCCGGATGTTGTTTTCTTAATGAAAACACAAGGGCAAGTAAGATTATTTGTATACCCTTTGCTTATCAAGTAATCACTTAATCGGTTATACCACATACGTCCCGATTGTTTTAACCCATATAAAGATCTTTGTAATTTAATCGAATACATTTCTTTGGGTTTTGCATTTGATGCTTCTGGTACCTTAAATCCTTCAGGTATCTTCATATATATATCACTATCAAGTGATCCATATAGATAAGCAGTCACAACATCCATGAGATGCATTTCTAAATTTTTAGAAACTGCCAGACTGATTAAGTACCTAAAAGTAATTGCATCCATAACAGGAGAATAAGTTTCTTCATAATCAATTCCCGGTCTTTGAGAAAAACCTTGAGCTACAAGTCTAGCTTTATACCTTGTAACTTCATTTTTCTCATTTCTTTTTCGGACAAAAATCCATCTGTATCCTACAGATTTCACATCTTTAGGAGTGAGAATGATGGATCCGAAAACTTTTCTTTTATTGAGTGATTCTAATTCAGCTCGTATTGCTTCTTTCCATTGAGCCCAATCATGTCTATTTTGACATTCAACCATAGATGTTGGTTCTGGATCATCATCATTATTCATGATGTCATATGCAACATTAAATGAAAATTTCTCATCAAGATTTTTCATTTCATTTCGGTTCCATAATATTTTTGAATATGCATAATTGATTGCAATTTCTGTATTGACATCATCAATCTCCTCTGCAGTAGGAGTACTGATTTGTGGTTCTTCTTGAACACTTTCTTTTACTTCATTATCAGCTGATTTTCTTTTTCGAGGATTTTTATCCTTTGAACCGATTGGTCTTCCACGTTTCTGACGTGGCAAAGATTCATGAGTGACGTTATTGCCAGCTTTTGGAATTTCAATTCGAGCTGGAGTATTTACTGCTGGTATATATGATTTTGTCACCGTTTTTGTATCTGTAAATGCATCAGGCAATTGATTTGCAAGTTCTTGTATATGCATTATCTTTTGAACTTCTGTCTCGCATTCTTTTGTGCGAGGATCAAGATACTTTAATTGAGGTTCACACCATGAAACATCATTTTCTTTATTTTTCATTTCTCCCCCTAATCTAGGGAACAATGTTTCATTAAAATGACAATCAGCAAAACGTGCTGTAAAAACGTCACCTGTCATAGGTTCAATATACCTTAATATTGAAGATGTTTCATATCCAACATATATTCCCAACCTCCTTTGAGGACCCATTTTTGTACGTTGTGGTGTCGCAATTGGAACATACACTGCACAACCAAATGTTCTAAGATGGGAAATATTTGGCTCTTGACCAAAAGCAAGTTGTAGGGGGGAATATTTATGACTTGCACTTGGTCTGATGCGAATCAATGCAGCAGCATGTAAAATTGCATGACCCCATATAGATACAGGGAGTTTTGTTCTCATTATCAATGGTCTAGCGATTAACTGTAAACGTTTAATCAATGACTCGGCTAAACCATTTTGTGTATGCACATGAGCAACAGAATGTTCAACAACAATTCCTATAGACATGCAATAGTCATTAAATGCTTGAGATGTAAATTCACCAGCATTATCAAGTCTCACCCTTTTAATGGTGTAATCAGGAAAATGAGCTCTCAATTTAATAATTTGGGCAAGAAATTTTGCAAATGCCACATTACGGCTTGATAACAGACAAACATGAGACCATCTGCTAGATGCGTCTATTAGAACCATGAAATATCTAAATGGTCCACATGGTGGATGAATTGGTCCACATATATCACCTTGAATTCTTTCAAGAAACATTGGTGATTCTTTCTCAACCTTAAGTGGTGAGGGTCTAGTTATCAATTTTCCAAGAGAGCAAGATGTACATGGAACCATTGTATCATGATGGATTTTTCTATCCTTTAGTGGATGTCCATGAGTACATTCAATAATCCTTTTCATCATTGTTGATCCTGGATGGCCTAATCTGTTATGCCATAAACTGAATACACCAGGATCAATATATTTTTCGTTAACTACCATATGTATTTCTGGTACATTTATATGTGTATAATGTAATCCAGAACTAAGTCTTGGCAGTTTTTCAACCACATGACTCTTGTCAGTGATACTTAAATATTTCTCATTTTCTGTTGTCACTGACTGATAATCATACCCGTTAAGGTATATGTCGGAGAAACTCAATAAATTTCTGCTTGACTTGGGAGAAAATAAGGCATCATTTATTAAAAATTTTGTACCATTTGGTAGTATGAAATTTGCCTTTCCTATCCCTTTTATCAAGTTAGCAGGTCCTGATATTGTATGTATAGTTCCTTCCGTTGGTTTTAGATCAATAAAATATTTCTCGGATTTAAGTATAGTGTGTGTAGTTCCACTGTCTGCTATACAGAGATCTCCACCACTTGATTGATGTTGTATTCCAGCAAAATTCATATTGAACTTCATATATAAGAAATAAATAGTGAGTACATTAATATTACACAATATTTTAAACGCAAATAGATAGTACTGAAACATTTAGCAAACATAATGACAAAGACAGACGATATTAAATCGTTTATTTTTCAAAAGACACACAACTTAAACATTCAAGAAATCTTCATATAAATCAGATGGTTTCTCAGTGACTGTTGGATCAATATTATCCACAAAATTTACTTCCTGAGTACTATCCAATTACACCACCGCATCTAAATGCGACACAATGATTTCAGAAATTCTTGACATTCATAAGTCATCTATCATGGTTATGTGTATTACATATGTATTACATGAAATATTATCCATGATTTTGAAACTCTTATAATTGTTACTACTCACACACAAACGTATATAACTCCCTGTTATATCACGTACCTATATGCCTTATGCCTTTATGCATCGGTTTATGAATCGAAAAATGTCATTGGGTTATCACAGTATACGAATTGAAAGTCTTTAATCAAAAGATTATTAGATTACATACTTATCACTTTATGATCTCGACACGTCATACTGCCATTATTAAAGTATAGACACATCATATCTTATTATATCTTATCGTATCTATCCCAATAGATTTTGTCTAACACTTTTCCTAAATTCCCTCCGTAAATTACGGAAATCTTTTTGCTATATACACGTATTCGAGGAGACGAATATATCATCCAGTATTCAACACTAATATCATATCAAAAACCCTAATTCCAAACACATAATATGGATTCCTCGAACTCTTCGAGCTCCAATGGCAGCGTAACCGGAATGAACCAACCAATCAGCCATCATCTATTTTGGATGAATTGGGGATGGGTTCGTAGTAAACTTAATCAATGGAGACAAGAAGAAGGTGATCCCTTCCACCAACCGAATTCACCTCTTGGTGAAGAACCTGAAGCACTTACTGGCGAACCCGTTCGGAACACTATTTTCACCCTCATTTCCAGGATATCCAGTCACGAATATATAATATCTAAAATTTTAGATCTTATTCATCCACTTGTCCGAACCGCCAATCATCCCGGAATAATAGAAGAAGTCAACGAGCTTCGCGCTCGAGTAGTGGCTCTGGAGAATATGGTGCGAAACCTACGAACACCAGCAGCATAACCAGTACCACCAGTACCATCAGCATCACCACCAACATCACCACCAACATCACCAGCTTCACCAACGACAACATCCGCATTCCACGCCTCAACATCGCACTCAGTACCTCAAACATCAACATCATACGCCCCATAGATACCAAGGAATATTATTAATAATTAGTTAAGATGTATTGACTCATTCTTCCTGAAGAATTACATATGTATACTTTATATATATGGATTGGAACAATAATAAATCTTTTCGTACTAAGCTATTACGTGTGAATCTTAACTAGTATGTACTACATGGTTAATTCATATCACAATATGCTATGATGTACATCTTTTGTTAATAACTTAACAATCGTTAATCATTACTTCAATACAATAAACTCCATTTCGTAATAAACCAAGTGTATTACTCAAATATATGATTGATTGTATACTTTAATTTTCGATGTACTCGAAACTTTCTAGAAAATTTCATTAGTGCCTTATGAATTTCACAAGAATTCCAAGAGCACCAACATCATATACCAAAGTATATCAATAACAATGAACGATGAAGTATTAATTCATAACTTCATTAGCGAAATATTTCACGACAATTATGAAATCTCTAAGGTTTTGGAGATTATTTATTCTCGTTTCAACAGCAAATCAAATGAGTTTAATATTATATTAGCTCATTAAAACCATGATTACATCTGAAGAATACATATATGAACGTATATCTTCTCTTTTGTACAAACTGTTAATTGTAAAAAATATTTTAACGGGTAGGTAAAACCCGAGAGATATTCATATCTCATATAAATATGTTACATTGTACATTCTTCCATTCTGATTCAGCAGTTGTTAACTATACTACTTACATTCACATGATATATGTATATGTTCACCAAAGAAAAACCATTTTCATACAAATTCAGTTACATACTCTGATTTTGACATATCGAAACTTAAGTAAAGCTTTAGCAAGTGTTATCTTCCTAAAGATCACTACATTCATGAATTATATTCATTCGTATTCTATGATGAATTATCAAATCAAACCACCGAACTTACCATTCCTTACTTTTGAAAATCACAACATTTCTTCGTCAACCGTTAGATCCATTGATGGATGCATCTTACGCTTAAACACTTCAAATTTAAAATTCTTGAAAACATCCTTTGAATCTTGACGATCGCAATCAGCGTTTAATCATCTAAAAATGAAATTTCTTGAAACCATTTCAGATTGATAACCGATGATTCAAATATGGCTGCATTAAATGCAGAGGAAACAGAAAAATTGTAGATGGTCTTAAGGGCCAACAGTTTGATAATAAAGAATGGTACGTTGGAAAAGCTCAAAAGAAAATTTGGAACTGAAAAACGGATTGAGCTAACCATGGAGGAGACCAAGGACAAACACAAGGGTCAAACCCTATATTCAAAGAATCCAGGTAATTTTGGATCCGGTGAAATCTTTAGAGAATATCTTGCTCCGAAGTCATGTTAAAAGCTTGCGGAAAATTTTTCTTCATCAACTTTCGAACTTAGAAATTCCAAAATATCATCATAAATATCCTCTATATTTCGAAAGATATCTTCATAACGATTCATGTCCGCAATTAAGTATCTCTTTGCGATATCTTTATAAAGGAAACTGTTTTAGTTTCTATATTCTGTAAAATTCGAGTTTAAATTATAAATGCTTTGAAGAAGTGTTGGGAATTGAAGCATGAGTTAGTATAATATAATGACGTCAGGCCAACGTGATTATATTACAGTAAGTCATGCTAAGTTTTTAATGGAAGATGATGATTCATAGATTTTATAATCATCATTTTCCATATTACACGACTCTTACATTCTATTTAACCTCTAAACATATCAAGAAAATATTTTTCTTGATGATTCGGTCTTTTCCGGATATTCTGGTAATATGACAAATCAAATCGTGCTATTACCTTTCCTTTCTACTTTATATATTATGATCATTCGAAACTTCATACCTATGAATTCTGGACCATTACTCGCTTGACTTGAAGTCGGGAAGAAGAAACAAAAGCATAAAGCTCCGACATATAAGGGAAAATATAAAGCCCGATAACGACTCCGAAATTACAAACCGTGTATATCAATGCGTATAGCAATATAAAGACACGGGATAATTAAAAACACTATAACCCCAAGAGCATAGTAGAAGTAAACAGATTCCTCTGGCGGTAAAAGAAAAAGAAGAATGACTGCATAGATGGTCAATATAATAACCAGGATCAGAACTGGATTAAGCATTTTCTTAATCTTTTGAAAGTTTGAATTGAGAAAGAAAGTATAGAAGTGGTGAAGATAATGAAACGAAAGAAGCTAATTTATAGCAAAATTCCAAACACATCAATCGAGGCAAATCACCGCATTTAATCAAACAAATCTCAAAATTTCGTAAATACCGGAGAATCAAATCTTATAGATTACGAAGATTTCCTTTAATTCCTTGAATTCCGGAAATCAATCGTGACTACGTCAAAAGTTAAGGCGAACATTTAATTTTCTCATTTCACTCTTTTATGATAGCTTCATTTATACTCTTCCTATAAACGAATCGTTTTATCCATATTATTCAATAGTGATAAAACTTTATTTTTCAACTTATATTCATCATTAAAATATTCTTGTTGTAAACAATGAAGATCTCTATCAAATTTCATGACTGTGATTTTCACGAACTCCTCTTTGTTTGTCTGCCCTAATATTGTGGCATAAAATGCTCAAGGTTTTAAATGAGCTCAGTACTATTCATAACACATTTCATGTATCCAATTTACTGAAATGACTTGTATAACATCATCATTTTGAATGATATTCGCATTAATGATAAAATGCACTTCGTTGAATAACCTATAGAAATCATGGAAGGAGAGGTCAAACAAACGCGTAAAAGCAATATACCTATCGTTAAAGTCCATTGGAATTCGTGTAGAGGCCCCGAATATACCTGGGAACGCAAAGACCATATGAAACGGAAATATCCCCATCTCTTCTCAACTGCTGATGCAAACGAGGAAACTACCTAAAAACTTCGGGACGAAGTTTTCAATAACGGGGAGGTACTATAACGACCCTCATTTTTCCATTCTATATTTTTCCAATATTAAAAGCCCAAACAATATAATTAAAACTTAATGATTAAACTTTAATCAACAATTGTTAAGTGTTAAGAGTTAGAAAACATATTAATTAACTTTGTACAAAAATTGACAAGTTAATAAAAGATGAAAATAATAAACTTTTAGTCGACACTCACTGCTAATTAAAATTTATGCATTTATGTAATATTATAACTAATAACCTATAAGTAATAAATAAAAAGTGACATTTATATAAATAATAAAACAATTGGGAACTAAATATATACAAGTCATGAATTAGTAAAAAGAAAATAATACTTATCATGTAGTAAATGTAAAAATAATAATAATAATAATAATAATAATAGTAATAATAATGAGACTAAAAAAATCTTACATCCTTATGTTGACTAAAAATAAAGTGTAAACTAGTACATCCTTATGTTGACTAATTATAAACTAGTACCACCTATTGTTGACTAAAAATTATAAAACAAAATAAAATCATTAATTAGAACATCCTTATGTTGACTAACACTCTAATACTTGCACTATATAAACACCTAGTTTCTCATTCACAAATCACACCAAAATCCTCTCTCAAAAACAATCTCTCCCTCTCCCTCTCTTGTGATATTCGGATCTTCAAGCTTGTTCTTCGTGTTCTTCAAGAATCTTCAAGGAGTTCTTCAAGATTTTCAAGGCTTTGATCTTCCATCTTCATCGTGTTCATCTTTTCTTTGTTAATTATCTTGAGTCTTCAAAGGTATAACATAAACCCTAAACTATTTACATAAACTTTGATCTTTGATAATTCATATTCATATTATAAACTTGTTATTCATAAGTATATACATAAACACACCTAGATTTATATATACATATATACATGTAAAAAAAAATATTTATATATATATATATACACATATATATACGAATTATATATACATATACATATTAAAACCTTAAACCCTAATTACACCTAAACTATAATTCTTAAACCCTAATTAATTAAACTCTAAACATTTATGAAACCCTAGGACATTAATTACTAAACCCTAGTTATTAATTACTACTTTAATTAACTAACCCTAATTAATGAAACCCTAATACTACTTATACTAGTACTTAACATGTATACACTATTACTATTACTAGCACCTATAACCTACTAATTATATTGTAGCACAAAAACATTTTGAGATATGTATTAGAGATGTATAGATCTTCGAACTTTCTTGACGAATGGTTTCTACGAGATTCTAGGCAGAGGGTTTGGATTTCCGATTTAAAGGATCCTATGGCTCAAGCCCCTAGATCTAAATTAGCCATTCGAAGGGAAAGGGGTGATTGGAAGCTTATCTAATACGGCAAGTATCCTAAAATGGAAACAATCATAAAAGTAGAAACTCTCTAGTCATAGAAACTTAGTAAAATAAGAAACTTTCTAAAAATAGAAACTTTATAAAAATAGTAACTTACTAGGAATAGAAACTTAGTAAAACAAACTATACTTAAACACATACTTAAACTTAAACATGGGCAAAACACTTAACTACTCTTAAATGTCAATAGGTTGACTTTCCTGCTCACTCGTTCAACTCTCTATTCTGAGGAATAACTCTCTCTACTTACTAAGGTGAATTTCATAGCCCCACTTTTTACTATTTCATTACTGTTTTGAAACTATGGGGTGAGACACATGCTTGCTTTTAAATTTTTAACATGCAATATTTTAATAACTGTTTTACAATATTTATATACGTGAATTTCATAGCCCCACTTTTTACTATTTCATTACTGTTTTGAAACTATGGGGTGAGACACATGCTTGCTTTTAAATTTTTAACATGCAATATTTTAATAACTGTTTTACAATATTTATATACGTGAATTCATAGCCCCACTTTTTACTGTTTCATAACTGTTTTATAACTTTTGGGGTGAGAATACATGCACAACTTTTATAACTATTTTACACGTCTTAACTATTAAACTGTGATACATTGGGCTATGACCAGCAAGCCCCCAACCGATAAGTATAAACAATAACTTGTTACGGGGTAAACTTGAAAGTCTAGTCTAAATATCAGTACTTACACGTATCAACTATTAAACTGTGATATGTTGGGCTATGACCAGCAAGCCCCCAACCGACAAGTATAAACGATAACTTGACACGGGGTAAACTTGAAAGTCTAGTCTAAATATCAGTACCAACTGTTAAAACTATGCTATACCCGGCTATGTGCTCTGATACCAATCTGTCACACCCCCAGTTAGGGCCTGGGTGAAATGTGACTTAATATCAAATCAACCAACATATTATAATATACGAGAACAATACTAAATGATAAAACAAACTTTATTGAGCACGCAGCGGAAAATGAAACGTAGTTACAATGATAGGAATAACAATAATGGAAATGTTCACATGCAGAAGTAATAAATGCGATATCTCTTGATCCTATGTCCAAGTAGCATCACATAAGCAGTAAGTATAAGAGCTTGAATCAAACAGCACCTGAGACAAAACATGCTAAAGTGTCAACCAAAAGGTTGAGTGAAGTTCATAGGTTTAACAAATAAGTTTGACCGTTTGTTTTAGACCACAAGATTTAATTTGTAAGGTTGATCTCCCGCAGGATCAAAAAGTTATGCCAGTGCGTGATATTTAGACTAAACGTTCAAGTTTGCCCCATGACAAGTTAGTTCTACTTGTCGGTTTAATTTCATTATCAAGCAATACAACGATAACATCAAATGTATCGGGGACGTTACTCCCGATAGGCCTACCCCCAATAACTAAGCATGCCGCAGCACCTAAAAATATCACTGTAGGGACTTAGTCGGACATAGCCGGGTATAGCATAGTTTTAACAGTTGGTACTGATATTTAGACTAGACTTTCAAGTTTACCCCGTGTCAAGTTATCGTTTATACTTGTCGGTTGGGGGCTTGCTGGTCATAGCCCAACATATCACAGTTTAATAGTTGATACGTGTAAGTACTGATATTTAGACTAGACTTTCAAGTTTACCCCGTAACAAGTTATTGTTTATACTTATCGGTTGGGGGCTTGCTGGTCATAGCCCAATATATCACAGTTTAATAGTTAATACGTGTAAAATAGTTATAAAAGTTGTGCATGTATTCTCACCCCAAAAGTTATAAAACAGTTATGAAACAGTAAAAAGTGGGGCTATGAATTCACGTATATAAATATTGTAAAACAGTTATTAAAATATTGCATGTTAAAAATTTAAAAGCAAGCATGTGTCTCACCCCATAGTTTCAAAACAGTAATGAAATAGTAAAAAGTGGGGCTATGAAATTCACGTATATAAATATTGTAAAACAGTTATTAAAATATTGCATGTTAAAAATTTAAAAGCAAGCATGTGTCTCACCCCATAGTTTCAAAACAGTAATGAAATAGTAAAAAGTGGGGCTATGAAATTCACGTATATAAATATTGTAAAACAGTTATTAAAATATTGCATGTTAAAAATTTAAAAGCAAGCATGTGTCTCACCCCATAGTTTCAAAACAGTAATGAAATAGTAAAAAGTGGGGCTATGAAATTCACCTTAGTAAGTAGAGAGAGAGTTATTCCTCGGAATAGAGAGTTGAACGAGTGAGCAGGAAAGTCAACCTATTGACATTTAAGAGTAGTTAAGTGTTTTGCCCATGTTGTGTTTAAGTATAGTTTGTTTTACTAAGTTTCTATTCCTAGTAAGTTACTATTTTTATAAAGTTTCTATTTTTAGAAAGTTTCTTATTTTACTAAGTTTCTATGACTAGAGAGTTTCTACTTTTATGAGTGTTTCCATTTTAGGATACTTGCTGTATTAGATAAGCTTCCAATCACCCCTTTCCCTTCGAATGGCTAATTTAGATCTAGGGGCTTGAGCCATAGGACCCTTTAAATCGGAAATCCAAACCCTCTGCCTAGAATCTCGTAGAAACCATTCGTCAAGAAAGTTCGAAGATCTATACATCTCTAATACATATCCCAAAATGTTTTTGTGCTACAATATAAGTAGTAGGTTATAGGTGCTAGTAATAGTAATAGTGTATACATGTTAAGTACTAGTATAAGTAGTTTTAAGGTTTTAATATGTATATGTATATATATATATATAATTCGTATATATATGTATATATATATAAAAATATATTTTTTTACATGTATATATGTATATATAAATCTAGGTGTGTTTATGTATATACTTATGAATAACAAGTTTATAATATGAATATGAATTAACAAAGATCAAAGTTTATGTAAATAGTTTAGGGTTTATGTTATACCTTTGAAGATTCAAGATAATTAACAAAAAAAATGAACACTATGAAGATGGAAGATCAAAGCCTTGAAAATCTTGAAGAACTCCTTGAAGATTCTTGAAGAATACGAAGAACAAGCTTGAAGATCCGAATATCACAAGAGAGGGAGAGGGAGAGATTGTTTTTGAGAGAGGATTTTGGTGTGATTTGTGAATGAGAAACTAGGTGTTTATATAGTGCAAGTATTAGAGTGTTAGTCAACATAAGGATGTTCTAATTAATGATTTTATTTTGTTTTATAATTTTTAGTCAACAATAGGTGGTACTAGTTTATAATTAGTCAACATAAGGATGTACTAGTTTACACTTTATTTTTAGTCAACATAAGGATGTAAGATTTTTTTAGTCTCATTATTATTACTATTACTATTATTATTATTTTTACATTTACTACATGATAAGTATTATTTTCTTTTTACTAATTCATGACTTGTATATATTTAGTTCCCAATTGTTTTATTATTTATATAAATGTCACTTTTTATTTATTACTTACAGGTTATTAGTTATAATATTACATAAATGCATAAATTTTAATTAGTAGCGAGTGTCGACTAACAGTTTATTATTTTCATCTTTTATTAACTTGTCAATTATTGCACAAAGTTAATTAATATGTTTTCTAACTCTTAACACTTAACAATTGTTGATTAAAGTTTGATCATTAAGTTTTAATTATATTGTTTGGGCAGTTAATATTGAAAAAATATAGAATGGAAAAATGAGGGTCGTTATAGTACCTCCCCGTTATTGAAAACTTCGTCCCGAAGTTTTTAGGTAGTTTTCTCGTTTGCATCAGCAGTTGAGAAGAGATGGGGATATTTCCGTTTCATATGGTCTTTGCGTTCCCAGGTATATTCGGGGCCTCTACGCGAATTCCACCGGACTTTAACGATAGGTATATTGCTTTTACGCGTTTGTTTGACCTCTCCTTCCATGATTTCTATAGGTTCTTCAACGAAGTGCATTTGCTCATCAATGCGGACATCATCCAGAGGAATAACGAGTGTGTCATCGGCAAGACACCGTTTAAGATTTGAGACATGAAACACATCATGTACTTGACTAAGTTCGGTTGGCAGTTCTAATCGGTATGCCACGGGACCGACTCTTTCAGTGATTGTGAATGGTCCAACATATCGTGGACTGAGTTTACTTCGCTTACCGAAGCGGACAACACCTTTCCAAGGGGATACTTTCAACATGACTTTATCTCCAACTTGGTATTCGATGTCTTTTCGTTTCTTATTGGCATAGCTTTTCTGTCGGCTACGGGCAGTTTCTAAACGTTGCTTGATTTGAACGATCTTTTCGGTAGTTTCGTGAATAATTTCAGGACCAGTTAAATGTCTGTCCTCAAGCTCATCCCAACACAAAGGGGATCTACACTTCCGTCCATATAAAGCTTTAAAAGGTGCAGCCTTAATGCTGGAGTGATAACTGTTATTATAAGAAAATTCAACCAAAGGTAGATGTCTATCCCATCCTTTGCCGAAATCGATTGCACAAGCACGTAGCATATCCTCCATAGTTTGAATGGTTCGTTCACTTTGACCATCGGTTTGCGGATGATAAGCTGTACTCATGTCGAGTTGAGTTCCAAGAGCAGATTGTAAAGTTTTCCAAAATCTAGAAACAAATCGACTATCGCGATCAGAAATGATCGAGATAGGAACACCATGACGTGAGACGATTTCTTTAATATAAAGCTGTGCTAATCTCTCCATCTTGTCGGTTTCCTTGATCGGTATGAAATGTGCAGATTTAGTAAGACGATCAACTACGACCCAAATAGTATCGTTACCGTTCGAAGTCTTAGGTAACTTAGTAACGAAGTCCATAGTGATACCTTCCCACTTCCACTGCGGAATGTCGGGTTGTGTCAACAGACCAGAAGGCTTTTGATGTTCGGCCTTGACTTTCAAACAAGTGAGACACTTACTAACATAAGTAGCAATATCGGCTTTCATGTTAGGCCACCAGTAGAATTCCTTCACATCGTGATACATCTTACTGGAACCGGGATGGATAGAATATCTAGTCTTATGTGCTTCATCCAAGACTAGTTCGCGAAGATTACCAAAACGAGGAACCCAGATTCTATTGCCAAAGTACCGTGTACCATTAGCTTTCACTTGAAGTTGGTTCTCAAAACCAATAGGTCCTTCACCTTCGATAAGTGTCGGTCTAATAGCTTCCAATTGAGCTTCACAGATTCGTGAAATAAGATTCGATTTGATTTTTAGGTTTAAAGCACGAACACGTTTAATATCGTCTTTTCGACTAAGGGCATCGGCAACTACATTCGCCTTGCCAGGATGATATTTCAGCTCACAATAATAATCGTTCAATGTCTCGAGCCATCGACTTTGCCTCATATTCAGCTGTTTTTGATCAAAGATGTGTCGAAGACTTTTATGGTCAGTGTACACCGTAAAGTGATTACCATAGAGATAATGTCTCCATATCTTTAATGCAAATACCACGGCACCTAACTCTAGGTCATGTGTGGTATAGTTTACTTCATGTTTCTTCAACTGTCTAGATGCATAGGCGATAACCTTTTCTCGTTGCATTAAAACACAACCAAAGCCATGCTTTGAGGCATCGCAGTAAACAACAAAGTCGTCGGTACCTTCAGGTAAAGAAAGAATCGGGGCTGTGGTCAACTTCTCCTTCAGAATCTTGAAAGCAGATTCCTGTTCTTCGGACCACTCAAATTTCTTCCCTTTTTGAGTCAGCTTTGTAAGAGGTTTGGCAATGAGAGAAAAATCTTTTATAAACCTTCGATAGTAACCGGCAAGTCCCAAAAATTGACGAATATGCTTTGCAGTCTTTGGTATCTCCCAGTTCTGAATAGCAGTAATCTTAGCTGGATCGACATGTATTCCGTTTCTATCAACAACATGTCCGAGAAATTGTACGGTTTTGAGCCAAAACTCGCACTTAGAAAATTTAGCATAAAGTTGTTCCTTTCGTAAGAGTTCAAGAATCATGCGCAAATGTTGCTCATGCTCTTTCTCATTCTTCGAATAGATCAAGATGTCGTCAATGAATACGATGACAAATTTTTCAAGATACGGTTTACAAACACGATTCATGAGGTCCATGAACACGGCAGGAGCATTAGTTAAACCAAAAGGCATGACACAGAATTCATAGTGCCCATAACGAGTGCGAAAAGCAGTCTTAGGAATATCGGATTCCTTGACCTTGAGTTGGTGATAACCGGATCTTAAATCAATCTTTGAATAAACACTTGACCCTTGAAGTTGGTCAAATAGATCATCAATACGTGGCAACGGATAACGGTTCTTGATAGTAAGCTTGTTAAGTTCGCGGTAATCAATGCACATCCTTAATGTACCATCCTTCTTTTTAACAAACAGAATAGGAGCTCCCCAAGGGGTGCTATTTCACCCAGGCCCTCAAGTAGACATTACTGAGTCGTCACATCTTTTGAATATGCCTCATGCCAATATTGTGAACGTGTGTTCTGAAAACAGCAGTTGGAAGTGCTTTGGTTAAAAGATCGGCAGAGTTTTGCTGGATTGAACAAATCTCATTTCAAACTGGTTGTCCTTGATGAGATCTTGAGTGTATTAGAAGAATCTAGGAGGTATGCGTTTTCTTCGGTCACTTTTGATATACCCTTCTTTTATCTGTGTTATGCAAGCTGCATTATCTTCATAGATAGTTGTTGGACTTTTATCGCGTTCTAGTCCACAAGAATCAGTAATGAGTTGTGGCATTGATCTCAACCAAAAAACATTCCCGAGTGGCTTCATGTAATGCAATCACTTTGGCATGATTTGATGATGTTGCAACAAGTGTTTGTTTTTGAGAACGTCATGATATTGCGGTGCCTCTATTTTAGGAATACATATTCAGTTTGAGATTTAGCTTTATGTGAATCAGATAAATAATCTGCATCTGTATAACCAAACAAATCTTGTTTCGAGTTGTTAGAATAAAATAATTATAAATCGGTAGTTCCCTGAAGGTATCAAAATATGTGTTTGATCTCATTCCAATGTCTTTTGGTAGGGGCTGAGTTAAACGTTGTCAACAAATTAACTGCAAAGAAATGTCAGGCCTTGTACAATTTGTAAAATACATAATAACCCCAATTGCACTAAGATATGGAACTTTTGATCCGTAAAGATCTTCATGATCTTCACGGGGATGAAATGGATCGGTGTCAATATTGAGTGATATATCAACCAATGGTTTTGTCTTTAAAAATGTTTTAAAAGCTTTTTGATGTGCAAGTAAACCATTAGGCATATGTTCAATCTGTAAACCAAGGCAATACTAGGTTTTTCCGATATCTTTCATTTGCATCCCATACGTTTCACATCTTTAAAAGTGATAACGATTAATCTGAAAACTTTTCTTTTATTGAGCGATTCTAATTCAGCTCATATTGCTCCTTTCCATTGAGCTCAATCATGTCTGTTTTGATATTCAATGACAGATTTTGGTTCCAGCTCATATCTTTATTCATGATGTCATTATATGAAAAAATCTCATCAATATTTGTCATTCCATTTCGGTTCCATATGATTGCATAATTTATTGCAATTTATGTATTTACATTTATCAATATCCTCTGCAGAAGGAATATTGATTTGTGGTTCTTCTTGAACACTTTCTTTTACCTCATTATCAGCTGATTTTTCTTTTCGAGGATTTTTATCTTTGGAACCAATTGGTCTTCCACGTTTCAGGCGTGGCAAAGACTCATGAGTGACATTTCCAGCTTTTAGAATTTCAATTCTAGCTGAAGCATTTACTGCTGGTATATATGATTTAGTCACTTCTTTTTGTATCTGTAAATGCATCAAGTAATTTATTTGCAAGTTCTTGCATATGCATTATTTTTTAACTTTCTTTTCGCATTCTTTTGTGCGATGATCAAGATACATTAATTTATGTTCACACCATGAAACATATTTTTCTTTATTTTTCATTTCTCCCCCTAATCTAGGGAACATTGATAATCAGCAAAACGTGCTGTAAAAACATCACCCGTTATAGGTTCAATATATCTTATAATTGAAGATGTTTCATATTTAATATATATATCCCCATCCTCCTTTGAGGACCCATTTTAGTGTGTTATGGTTGTGCAACTAGAACATATATTGCACAATCAAATGTTCTAATGGTGGGAAATATTTGGCTCTCTGCCAAAATCAAGTTGTAGGAGAGAATATTTATGAGTTGCACTTTATCTAATGTGAAATAATATCGCAGCATGTAAATTTGCATGTCCCCATATATATCACCTTGAATTCTTTCAAGAAACATTGGTGATTCTTTCTCAATGTGTTTTTCATTAATCACCATATGTGCTTTTCATTGATCACCATATGTGCTTTTCATTAATCACCATATGTGCTTTTTCATTAATCACCATATGTGCTTTTCATTAATCACCGTATGTGCTTTTTTATTAATCACCATATGCGCTTTTCATCATATATCCTTTTCACCATATGCGCTTTTAATCATATGTGCTGCGTTTTTCATCATATGCACTTTTCATCATATGCACTTTTAATCATATGCGCTGCGCTTTTCATCATATGCGCTTTTCATCATATGCGCTTTTTATCATATGCACTTTTAATCATATGCACTTTTCATTATATGCGCTTTTAATCATATGCGCTGCGCTTTTCATCATAGCTTTTCATCATATGCGCTTTTTATCATATGCGCTTTTCATCATATGCGCTTTTCGGTGCTACATAGATATTTCTCATTATCTGTTATCATTTACTGATAATCATATCCATTATGATATATATATCAGAGAAACTCAATCAATTTCTCTTTGATTTTGAGAAAACAATGCATTGTTTATCAGAAAATTTGTACCATTTGGTAATATGAATTTTTGCCTTTTCTGTTCCTTCAAGTTTGCAGGACCTGATATAGTATTTATAATTCCTTCATTTGATTTAAATCAATGAAATATTTCTTAGATTTGATCATAGTGTGTATGTTACCACTATCTACAATGCATAGGTCTTTACCATTTAATTGATGATGTATTTCAGCAAGATTCATACTAAAAATTCAAATAAGATAAGCAAATAATGAGTTATATTTCAGCAAGATAATCAAATTATATTACCTGCAAACAAGTTACAATCTGAAGTACATAAAAGATAACACTTTAATAAACATATGCGTTATCGTCTAAAACCATTTATTTATGAGTGATACATAACAAGCTAGACATCTTAGAAAATTCAAACCATTCAAGTCTCAAGGTAGCTCAGGGTTTATGTAATCAAGATTTTTCAACAAATTCACTCTCGTTTTCTTTTCTGTTGGGACTTATTTGTAGAGCTAAATAAGATGTTTATGTATTCAAGAAATAGTTACGCACAAGGAATTCAAATGATTCCAAACTTTAATTGCGCTCACAATTTGAGCATCATCTTCCCTTTCATTAACTTTGGGAGCGGTTTAACCAAGAACATCGCAAGGTTCAACGTGGTCAGCTAAAAGAATATCTTTTACTGCCAACGTTTAAAGTTCACACGAGTGAACTTCTCAAGTTTTTCTGCATCTGGATTCAACACCGAATTAAATAGAAAATTTGAAACAAACTATAATTCACGTAATATAATAAATGCAAATTTTAACAAGTATCACTTAGTTCATATAAGCAACATCCCAATATATTTAATTCATGTCATGCAAATTAATACTCCGTAATTAAATACGTGTGTTAGAAATAAATCATAACAATGGTCCATGCTCCAAAAGTCAAAGTCCGCAATCATAACAAATCATGATGCATATACCAATTTTATAGGTCGTTTTGATTTCTTATTATAGTCACACTATTTTGTCTTTCATCTAATCAAGGACAGTTCATACTAAATAAACGATGTATGTTCACTCGTGTATGAACATGCGTATAACAACCCATTTGGTTGTGAATACTCAGTTTTGTGGACTATATTATCCTTAAGGCATATTGAATACATAAGACATAAAACCAACTAATGGTTTAAATTTACAGGTGACCTACTCCCATTAGGTCATTATCCTTAAATATTATACTTATTAGGTAATAATATGTCTTATTAGGTAATCCAATTATTAACATGAATTAACAAAATAATAGCATGTGTCTGCATATAGCCATTAGTAATATTTACACTAGCACAACAACTACACTTGCAATTATAAAATTAGCAACTATATTCAACAACTAAACTAGCACAACAACTACACTAGCACAATTATAAATAGCCCCACTATCATCATCTTTATCTTTATATGTTAATATAAAATAATCCATATCAATAATAATATTTACACATATTCATGTTCCATGGTTACATATAAGAACAAGTCTTGATAAATAAATTTCAACCATGACTCACTAGATATAACATCGGACCATGTGTATATAAGCTAAAGCATATTACTAGCACTGAATCTTAAGTTTGGCAACCATGGATACAACCAATATCCATAAATTAATTGGACTTATTAAGATGAGTCAATTAATACAAAGTAACAATATTCGGTGCATAAGCTATATTATATAGATAAATAAATGATAAATGATAAATGTATGTGCTCTTAATTTAGAAGTCATACACGTAGATCTGATTAATTCTTATGTAATTTAATTGAGCATTACACGTAGAACATGGGCATAATCTAAGCAGTACACGTATAACATCTATTAAAGCTTTATATCCAATTTATAAGATAGATCATTATAGTTCAGATTTATAAACGTAATTAATCTCAATTACAAGTCAGTTTATCTTTTAAATCCTTTTGGCCCACAAATAATCTGTTGTTTATAATAGTTCAGTTTCGTAGGAACAATATAATCGATTTCGTGAACACGGGTCTGTTTAAGATTGTATGTAAATTATAACAAAACTGAAACAATTATACATATTATCACAAACGTAATAATAAGAACAAAAGGATAGAACGATCTAACCGAATTGAAGGTTGAACCGGGCTTGTGTTTGACACAATTCCCTTAAACAAATTCTTCGTCTGTTCCCAGGGTACACCGGTCCGAAACAGCGTACTGTCGGACTTGAACACTTGTCTTGATTAGTGACTTGTACTTGCTTAGATAAACCTTGATTATACGGAGCACTTCGTGCTGATAACGTGTAGGGGGGAATCGTGCTACTTATACTAGTATGTATACGAGAACTTTATTGAGCACGCAGCGGAAAATGAAACGTAGTTACAATGATAGGAATAACAATAATGGAAATGTTCACATGCAGAAGTAATAAATGCGATATCTCTTGATCCTATGTCCAAGTAGCATCACATAAGCAGTAAGTATAAGAGCTTGAATCAAACAGCACCTGAGACAAAACATGCTAAAGTGTCAACCAAAAGGTTGAGTGAAGTTCATAGGTTTAACAAATAAGTTTGACCGTTTGTTTTAGACCACAAGATTTAATTTGTAAGGTTGATCTCCCGCAGGATCAAAAAGTAGATCTCGCAGATCCAAAAGTTATGCCAGTGCGTGATATTTAGACTAAACATTCAAGTTTGCCCCATGACAAGTTGTGTCTGTCCTTGTCGGTTTAATTTCATTATCAAGTAATACAAAGACTTAGTCAAATGTATCGGGGACGTTACTCCCGATAGGCCTACCCCCAATAAATAAGCATGCCGCAGCACTTAAAAATATCACTGTAGGGACTTAGTCGGACATAGCCGGGTATAGCATAGTTTTAACAGTTGGTACTGATATTTAGACTAGACTTTCAAGTTTACCCCGTGTCAAGTTATCGTTTATACTTGTCGGTTGGGGGCTTGCTGGTCATAGCCCAACATATCACAGTTTAATAGTAGATACGTGTAAGTACTGATATTTAGACTAGACTTTCAAGTTTACCCCGTAACAAGTTATCGTTTATACTTATCGGTTGGGGGCTTGCTGGTCATAGTCCAACATATCGCAGTTTAATAGTTAATACGTGTAAAACAGTTATAAAAGTTGTGCATGTATTCTCACCCCAAAAGTTATAAAACAGTTATGAAACAGTAAAAAGTGGAGCTATGAATTCACGTATATAAATATTGTAAAACAATTATTAAAATATTGCATGTTAAAAATTTAAAAGCAAGCATGTGTCTCACCCCATAGTTTAAAAACAGTAATGAAATAGTAAAAAGTGGGGCTATGAAATTCACGTATATAAATATTGTAAAACAGTTATTAAAATATTGCATGTTAAAAATTTAAAAGCAAGCATGTGTCTCACCCCATAGTTTCAAAACAGTAATGAAATAGTAAAAAGTGGGGCTATGAAATTCACCTTAGTAAGTAGAGAGAGAGTTATTCCTCGGAATAGAGAGTTGAACGAGTGAGCAGGAAAGTCAACCTATTGACATTTAAGAGTAGTTAAGTGTTTTGCCCATGTTGTGTTTAAGTATAGTTTGTTTTACTAAGTTTCTATTCCTAGTAAGTTACTATTTTTATAAAGTTTCTATTTTTAGAAAGTTTCTTATTTTACTAAGTTTCTATGACTAGAGAGTTTCTACTTTTATGAGTGTTTCCATTTTAGGATACTTGCTGTATTAGATAAGCTTCCAATCACCCCTTTCCCTTCGAATGGCTAATTTAGATCTAGGGGCTTGAGCCATAGGACCCTTTAAATCGGAAATCCAAACCCTCTGCCTAGAATCTCGTAGAAACCATTCGTCAAGAAAGTTCGAAGATCTATACATCTCTAATACATATCCCAAAATGTTTTTGTGCTACAATATAAGTAGTAGGTTATAGGTGCTAGTAATAGTAATAGTGTATACATGTTAAGTACTAGTATAAGTAGTTTTAAGGTTTTAATATGTATATGTATATATATATATATAATTCGTATATATATGTATATATATATAAAAATATATTTTTTTACATGTATATATGTATATATAAATCTAGGTGTGTTTATGTATATACTTATGAATAACAAGTTTATAATATGAATATGAATTAACAAAGATCAAAGTTTATGTAAATAGTTTAGGGTTTATGTTATACCTTTGAAGATTCAAGATAATTAACAAAAAAAATGAACACTATGAAGATGGAAGATCAAAGCCTTGAAAATCTTGAAGAACTCCTTGAAGATTCTTGAAGAATACGAAGAACAAGCTTGAAGATCCGAATATCACAAGAGAGGGAGAGGGAGAGATTGTTTTTGAGAGAGGATTTTGGTGTGATTTGTGAATGAGAAACTAGGTGTTTATATAGTGCAAGTATTAGAGTGTTAGTCAACATAAGGATGTTCTAATTAATGATTTTATTTTGTTTTATAATTTTTAGTCAACAATAGGTGGTACTAGTTTATAATTAGTCAACATAAGGATGTACTAGTTTACACTTTATTTTTAGTCAACATAAGGATGTAAGATTTTTTTAGTCTCATTATTATTACTATTACTATTATTATTATTTTTACATTTACTACATGATAAGTATTATTTTCTTTTTACTAATTCATGACTTGTATATATTTAGTTCCCAATTGTTTTATTATTTATATAAATGTCACTTTTTATTTATTACTTACAGGTTATTAGTTATAATATTACATAAATGCATAAATTTTAATTAGTAGCGAGTGTCGACTAACAGTTTATTATTTTCATCTTTTATTAACTTGTCAATTATTGCACAAAGTTAATTAATATGTTTTCTAACTCTTAACACTTAACAATTGTTGATTAAAGTTTGATCATTAAGTTTTAATTATATTGTTTGGGCAGTTAATATTGAAAAAATATAGAATGGAAAAATGAGGGTCGTTATAGTACCTCCCCGTTATTGAAAACTTCGTCCCGAAGTTTTTAGGTAGTTTTCTCGTTTGCATCAGCAGTTGAGAAGAGATGGGGATATTTCCGTTTCATATGGTCTTTGCGTTCCCAGGTATATTCGGGGCCTCTACGCGAATTCCACCGGACTTTAACGATAGGTATATTGCTTTTACGCGTTTGTTTGACCTCTCCTTCCATGATTTCTATAGGTTCTTCAACGAAGTGCATTTGCTCATCAATGCGGACATCATCCAGAGGAATAACGAGTGTGTCATCGGCAAGACACCGTTTAAGATTTGAGACATGAAACACATCATGTACTTGACTAAGTTCGGTTGGCAGTTCTAATCGGTATGCCACGGGACCGACTCTTTCAGTGATTGTGAATGGTCCAACATATCGTGGACTGAGTTTACTTCGCTTACCGAAGCGGACAACACCTTTCCAAGGGGATACTTTCAACATGACTTTATCTCCAACTTGGTATTCGATGTCTTTTCGTTTCTTATTGGCATAGCTTTTCTGTCGGCTACGGGCAGTTTCTAAACGTTGCTTGATTTGAACGATCTTTTCGGTAGTTTCGTGAATAATTTCAGGACCAGTTAAATGTCTGTCCTCAAGCTCATCCCAACACAAAGGGGATCTACACTTCCGTCCATATAAAGCTTTAAAAGGTGCAGCCTTAATGCTGGAGTGATAACTGTTATTATAAGAAAATTCAACCAAAGGTAGATGTCTATCCCATCCTTTGCCGAAATCGATTGCACAAGCACGTAGCATATCCTCCATAGTTTGAATGGTTCGTTCACTTTGACCATCGGTTTGCGGATGATAAGCTGTACTCATGTCGAGTTGAGTTCCAAGAGCAGATTGTAAAGTTTTCCAAAATCTAGAAACAAATCGACTATCGCGATCAGAAATGATCGAGATAGGAACACCATGACGTGAGACGATTTCTTTAATATAAAGCTGTGCTAATCTCTCCATCTTGTCGGTTTCCTTGATCGGTATGAAATGTGCAGATTTAGTAAGACGATCAACTACGACCCAAATAGTATCGTTACCGTTCGAAGTCTTAGGTAACTTAGTAACGAAGTCCATAGTGATACCTTCCCACTTCCACTGCGGAATGTCGGGTTGTGTCAACAGACCAGAAGGCTTTTGATGTTCGGCCTTGACTTTCAAACAAGTGAGACACTTACTAACATAAGTAGCAATATCGGCTTTCATGTTAGGCCACCAGTAGAATTCCTTCACATCGTGATACATCTTACTGGAACCGGGATGGATAGAATATCTAGTCTTATGTGCTTCATCCAAGACTAGTTCGCGAAGATTACCAAAACGAGGAACCCAGATTCTATTGCCAAAGTACCGTGTACCATTAGCTTTCACTTGAAGTTGGTTCTCAAAACCAATAGGTCCTTCACCTTCGATAAGTGTCGGTCTAATAGCTTCCAATTGAGCTTCACAGATTCGTGAAATAAGATTCGATTTGATTTTTAGGTTTAAAGCACGAACACGTTTAATATCGTCTTTTCGACTAAGGGCATCGGCAACTACATTCGCCTTGCCAGGATGATATTTCAGCTCACAATAATAATCGTTCAATGTCTCGAGCCATCGACTTTGCCTCATATTCAGCTGTTTTTGATCAAAGATGTGTCGAAGACTTTTATGGTCAGTGTACACCGTAAAGTGATTACCATAGAGATAATGTCTCCATATCTTTAATGCAAATACCACGGCACCTAACTCTAGGTCATGTGTGGTATAGTTTACTTCATGTTTCTTCAACTGTCTAGATGCATAGGCGATAACCTTTTCTCGTTGCATTAAAACACAACCAAAGCCATGCTTTGAGGCATCGCAGTAAACAACAAAGTCGTCGGTACCTTCAGGTAAAGAAAGAATCGGGGCTGTGGTCAACTTCTCCTTCAGAATCTTGAAAGCAGATTCCTGTTCTTCGGACCACTCAAATTTCTTCCCTTTTTGAGTCAGCTTTGTAAGAGGTTTGGCAATGAGAGAAAAATCTTTTATAAACCTTCGATAGTAACCGGCAAGTCCCAAAAATTGACGAATATGCTTTGCAGTCTTTGGTATCTCCCAGTTCTGAATAGCAGTAATCTTAGCTGGATCGACATGTATTCCGTTTCTATCAACAACATGTCCGAGAAATTGTACGGTTTTGAGCCAAAACTCGCACTTAGAAAATTTAGCATAAAGTTGTTCCTTTCGTAAGAGTTCAAGAATCATGCGCAAATGTTGCTCATGCTCTTTCTCATTCTTCGAATAGATCAAGATGTCGTCAATGAATACGATGACAAATTTGTCAAGATACGGTTTACAAACACGATTCATGAGGTCCATGAACACGGCAGGAGCATTAGTTAAACCAAAAGGCATGACACAGAATTCATAGTGCCCATAACGAGTGCGAAAAGCAGTCTTAGGAATATCGGATTCCTTGACCTTGAGTTGGTGATAACCGGATCTTAAATCAATCTTTGAATAAACACTTGACCCTTGAAGTTGGTCAAATAGATCATCAATACGTGGCAACGGATAACGGTTCTTGATAGTAAGCTTGTTAAGTTCGCGGTAATCAATGCACATCCTTAATGTACCATCCTTCTTTTTAACAAACAGAATAGGAGCTCCCCAAGGGGACGAGCTTGGACGAATGAAACCTTTATCCAATAGTTCTTGGAGTTGGTTGGATAATTCCTTCATTTCGGAAGGTGCTAAACGGTATGGTGCTTTAGCAACAGGAGCAGCACCAGGAGTTAAATCAATTTGGAATTCAACTTGTCGAGGAGGTGGAATACCCGGAAGATCTTCGGGAAACACATCGGGAAAGTCTTTAACTACTGGTACATCTTCAATTCGCTTCTCTTTCGATTCAATCAGATTAACGTGGGCTAGAATAGCTGGATAACCTTTCATAAGGTATTTGCGGGTTTTAATACAGGAGATAATATTGAGATTGGAACCACTCTTTTCACCTTGGATAATAAGAGTCTCTCCATTTCCTAATGGAACATGAACGGTTTTATCGTAACACATGATCGCAGCTCTTAATGGACGTAACCAATCCATTCCAACTACGACATCGAAACTTCCTAGCTCGACCGGCAAAAGGTCTATCTTAAATTCTTTGCTGGCTAAGATTAGGTTGCAGTTTTTATAAATTTTATCAACTTTCATGATCTTTCCATTGGCTACTTCTACTAATCGTTTAGTTTCTAAGGGTTGAGGCTTTTCAGTAAATAGGGTACAAAATTCATTAGATACGTAACTTCGGTCGGCACCAGTATCGAATAAAATAGTTGCGTAGCAATTATTGACGAGATACGTACCCGTGATGACCTCATCTTCATCTCGGGCTTCAGCAGCAGTAATAACAAATGCTCGACCCTTTGCAGCAGTAGTATTGGCTCCAGTAGCAGGATTATCTCTCTTCTTAGGGCAATTTGGACTAATGTGTCCCTTTTCCCCACAAGTATAACAAGTAGGAGGAGCTTTGGCAGGAACAATAGATTTATTCTTTGGAGGAGTCCTACACGTCTTAGCTACGTGTCCCACTTTCTTACACAACGAACAAGTGGCAGTGCACTGCCCCGGGTGATGCCTTTCACAACGAACACAAAAAGGATAAGTGCCCTTATAATTCGTCCTTGTACTATCCATAAGCTTTTTACTAACATTCTGAGTTGAACCTTGAGACGGCTCAAACTTCCTCTTACCATCATTACCCTTGGTTTCAACTTGCTTATTGGCTGACGCCCTTCTTCTCTTGGCCAACATGAGATTTTGTGCCATGAGAATCACAGCATCCAAAGTAACCTTCTCAGCAGCAATAACATTCCCTTGAACATCCTCGGGAAGACCTTCAATATACCGCTCAATTCTTCTAGCTTCAGTAGGAAACATTTCAGGACATAGAGTAGAAAGCTCCAGATAACGATTGGTATAATTCTCAATGTCAGTACCCTTGACCCTGAGTTCCCAGAACTCAGCTTCAAGCTTCTGAACTTGACTCCTTGGGCAGAATTTGTTGACCATCATACTTTTGAGTTCGTCCCATGGAATTGCATTAGCATTATCAATTCCTACGGACTTGGCATAAGCAGTCCACCAAGTTAAAGCATTACCACCCAACGAGCTAGTGGCATACTTTACTCGATCATCATCACCACAGTTGCAAATACGGAAAATAGATTCCATCTTTTCGAACCAACGAACTAGTTCGACAGCTTCTTCGTTTCCCTTAAAAGCGGGAGGGTGACAGTTTGTAAAGTCCTTGTAGGAACAAGGTTTTGGTTGAGTATTAGCATGATTAGCTTGGGCGTTGCCATGGGCAGCAGCGAGTAACTGTTGGAATTGCTCAGTAGTTAACACAACGTTGTTAACGGTAGGTGCAGCTGAACGAACCATGATGTCACTACATAAAAGTGAACATATGTTTGATAAGTT
The DNA here is from genome assembly GCF_046630445.1 of Rutidosis leptorrhynchoides. Lineage (NCBI taxonomy): Eukaryota > Viridiplantae > Streptophyta > Magnoliopsida > Asterales > Asteraceae > Rutidosis > Rutidosis leptorrhynchoides. The sequence continues at coordinate 348,428,695 of NC_092342.1, read as the reverse complement.
TAACAAGTTATAAGTTTGAGTAATCACAAGTATGAATAAACTAAAGTATTGATATCGCATGATATTAATAAAACACTTTATATTATTAGAACGAGGCATTAAATAAGCCTTTATTACACGATTCGGAAATAGAAATTGTTTAAGGCACAGCCTTTACATAGATGGAAAATAGGAAAAATAACTAGGAAATATTAAGATTGAAGTAGTCTTCATATTTCGTCTCCAACCTTCTTCATAAACTCCTCAACTTTCTCATTTTTCGTCTTTTGTTTCTCATAGAGATACTCGAAGTTGTCATAAAGGTTGGTAACACGACTGTTTACGGCATTAGTGTTGTACTCTCTTATGGCAAGTTGTTCGTCGACTCGACCTTTCTCCATTTTCATTCGGACATCAACATCCTCCTTGAGGTAAGCAAGTGATTGCTTTCCCCAGCGAGTGTTGCGTTCTTCCTCGCACTTTAGCATCAGCAACTCCTTTCTTAGCTCGACGTTTTCTTTCATAAGTTTCTTCATTCGACGATCCACTCTTTCCATGTGGCGAAGTAGACCTTCAATGTTTCTCTCGGTATCGTTTCGTAATCTCATGATTTCATACTTAGGACCATCATAAAAAGGAGATCGGGCTCTCTTCCTTGATGGACCAACTTCTTCATGCTGTTTTCCCTTATCTTGGGTTCTCGGAGTTGGGTAGTATTGAGGAGACCCATGTGAATCTAAAATAGTATTCGGGCTATAATTCAGCGGTGGTGAAGCAGGACTATAAAGAGGACTTCGAACTGGTCTCGAAGTTAAAGAGTGTCCAACACCTACTTCGGTGGTAGGGTTGTGAGTTGCTTTGTTGGGCTTGTTAAAGCTTGAGCTTGACATCCTATCATTAGGAAAGAGACCTTGATTAGAATCTTTGAGTCAAGTTTATTAAAGCATAATTGTTAAGATTATACGACAATCCTAAGTGCTTTAAGTCTAAGGCAGGAAAGGTTATAGTTTCCTAGATTGCTAAGGCACCCTAGCTAACAAGTAAGGCACACATAAAAATGCAATCCTGGTTCTCTATAACAGCCTGGTTTGCTCTGATACCAATCTGTCACACCCCCAGTTAGGGCCTGGGTGAAATGTGACTTAATATCAAATCAACCAACATATTATAATATACGAGAACAATACTAAATGATAAAACAAACTTTATTGAGCACGCAGCGGAAAATGAAACGTAGTTACAATGATAGGAATAACAATAATGGAAATGTTCACATGCAGAAGTAATAAATGCGATATCTCTTGATCCTATGTCCAAGTAGCATCACATAAGCAGTAAGTATAAGAGCTTGAATCAAACAGCACCTGAGACAAAACATGCTAAAGTGTCAACCAAAAGGTTGAGTGAAGTTCATAGGTTTAACAAATAAGTTTGACCGTTTGTTTTAGACCACAAGATTTAATTTGTAAGGTTGATCTCCCGCAGGATCAAAAAGTAGATCTCGCAGATCCAAAAGTTATGCCAGTGCGTGATATTTAGACTAAACATTCAAGTTTGCCCCATGACAAGTTGTGTCTGTCCTTGTCGGTTTAATTTCATTATCAAGTAATACAAAGACTTAGTCAAATGTATCGGGGACGTTACTCCCGATAGGCCTACCCCCAATAAATAAGCATGCCGCAGCACTTAAAAATATCACTGTAGGGACTTAGTCGGACATAGCCGGGTATAGCATAGTTTTAACAGTTGGTACTGATATTTAGACTAGACTTTCAAGTTTACCCCGTGTCAAGTTATCGTTTATACTTGTCGGTTGGGGGCTTGCTGGTCATAGCCCAACATATCACAGTTTAATAGTAGATACGTGTAAGTACTGATATTTAGACTAGACTTTCAAGTTTACCCCGTAACAAGTTATCGTTTATACTTATCGGTTGGGGGCTTGCTGGTCATAGTCCAACATATCGCAGTTTAATAGTTAATACGTGTAAAACAGTTATAAAAGTTGTGCATGTATTCTCACCCCAAAAGTTATAAAACAGTTATGAAACAGTAAAAAGTGGAGCTATGAATTCACGTATATAAATATTGTAAAACAATTATTAAAATATTGCATGTTAAAAATTTAAAAGCAAGCATGTGTCTCACCCCATAGTTTAAAAACAGTAATGAAATAGTAAAAAGTGGGGCTATGAAATTCACGTATATAAATATTGTAAAACAGTTATTAAAATATTGCATGTTAAAAATTTAAAAGCAAGCATGTGTCTCACCCCATAGTTTCAAAACAGTAATGAAATAGTAAAAAGTGGGGCTATGAAATTCACCTTAGTAAGTAGAGAGAGAGTTATTCCTCGGAATAGAGAGTTGAACGAGTGAGCAGGAAAGTCAACCTATTGACATTTAAGAGTAGTTAAGTGTTTTGCCCATGTTGTGTTTAAGTATAGTTTGTTTTACTAAGTTTCTATTCCTAGTAAGTTACTATTTTTATAAAGTTTCTATTTTTAGAAAGTTTCTTATTTTACTAAGTTTCTATGACTAGAGAGTTTCTACTTTTATGAGTGTTTCCATTTTAGGATACTTGCTGTATTAGATAAGCTTCCAATCACCCCTTTCCCTTCGAATGGCTAATTTAGATCTAGGGGCTTGAGCCATAGGACCCTTTAAATCGGAAATCCAAACCCTCTGCCTAGAATCTCGTAGAAACCATTCGTCAAGAAAGTTCGAAGATCTATACATCTCTAATACATATCCCAAAATGTTTTTGTGCTACAATATAAGTAGTAGGTTATAGGTGCTAGTAATAGTAATAGTGTATACATGTTAAGTACTAGTATAAGTAGTTTTAAGGTTTTAATATGTATATGTATATATATATATATAATTCGTATATATATGTATATATATATAAAAATATATTTTTTTACATGTATATATGTATATATAAATCTAGGTGTGTTTATGTATATACTTATGAATAACAAGTTTATAATATGAATATGAATTAACAAAGATCAAAGTTTATGTAAATAGTTTAGGGTTTATGTTATACCTTTGAAGATTCAAGATAATTAACAAAAAAAATTAACACTATGAAGATGGAAGATCAAAGCCTTGAAAATCTTGAAGAACTCCTTGAAGATTCTTGAAGAATACGAAGAACAAGCTTGAAGATCCGAATATCACAAGAGAGGGAGAGGGAGAGATTGTTTTTGAGAGAGGATTTTGGTGTGATTTGTGAATGAGAAACTAGGTGTTTATATAGTGCAAGTATTAGAGTGTTAGTCAACATAAGGATGTTCTAATTAATGATTTTATTTTGTTTTATAATTTTTAGTCAACAATAGGTGGTACTAGTTTATAATTAGTCAACATAAGGATGTACTAGTTTACACTTTATTTTTAGTCAACATAAGGATGTAAGATTTTTTTAGTCTCATTATTATTACTATTACTATTATTATTATTTTTACATTTACTACATGATAAGTATTATTTTCTTTTTACTAATTCATGACTTGTATATATTTAGTTCCCAATTGTTTTATTATTTATATAAATGTCACTTTTTATTTATTACTTACAGGTTATTAGTTATAATATTACATAAATGCATAAATTTTAATTAGTAGCGAGTGTCGACTAACAGTTTATTATTTTCATCTTTTATTAACTTGTCAATTATTGCACAAAGTTAATTAATATGTTTTCTAACTCTTAACACTTAACAATTGTTGATTAAAGTTTGATCATTAAGTTTTAATTATATTGTTTGGGCAGTTAATATTGAAAAAATATAGAATGGAAAAATGAGGGTCGTTATAGTTCACTGTAGGGACTTAGTCGGACATAGCCGGGTATAGCATAGTTTTAACAGTTGGTACTTGTGTCTAAATTGTAAATAGTAAAAGCAGCATGTGTCTCACCCCAAAAAGTTAAATAAGTTTGCTAGCAATAAAGAGTGGGGCTATGAATTCACCTTAGTAAGTAGAGAGAGTTATTCCTCGGAATAGAGAGTTGAACGAGTGAGCAGGAAAGTCAACCTATTGACATTTAAGAGTAGTTAAGTGTTTTGCCCATGTTTAAGTTTAAGTATGTGTTTAAGTATAGTTTGTTTTACTAAGTTTCTATTCCTAGTAAGTTACTATTTTTATAAAGTTTCTATTTTTAGAAAGTTTCTTATTTTACTAAGTTTCTATGACTAGAGAGTTTCTACTTTTATGAGTGTTTCCATTTTAGGATACTTGCCGTATTAGATAAGCTTCCAATCACCCCTTTCCCTTCGAATGGCTAATTTAGATCTAGGGGCTTGAGCCATAGGACCCTTTAAATCGGAAATCCAAACCCTCTGCCTAGAATCTCGTAGAAACCATTCGTCAAGAAAGTTCGAAGATCTATACATCTCTAATACATATCCCAAAATGTTTTTGTGCTACAATATAATTAGTAGGTTATAGGTGCTAGTAATAGTAATAGTGTATACATGTTAAGTACTAGTATAAGTAGTATTAGGGTTTCATTAATTAGGGTTAGTGGCACGATTCACACGTATGTGGTATAACAATAGCCCCCAACCGATAAGTATAAACGATAACTTGTTACGGGGTAAACTTGAAAGTCTAGTCTAAATATCAGTACTTACACGTATCTACTATTAAACTGTGATATGTTGGGCTATGACCAGCAAGCCCCCAACCGACAAGTATAAACGATAACTTGACACGGGGTAAACTTGAAAGTCTAGTCTAAATATCAGTACCAACTATTAAAACTATGCTATACCCGGCTATGTCCGACTAAGTCCCTACAGTGATATTTTTAAGTGCTGCGGCATGCTTATTTATTGGGGGTAGGCCTATCGGGAGTAACGTCCCCAATACATTTGACTCGGTCTTTGTATTACTTGATAATGAAATTTAAACCGACAAGGACAGACACAACTTGTCATGGGGCAAACTTGAACGTTTAGTCTAAATATCACGCACTGGCATAACTTTTGGATCTGCGAGATCTACTTTTTGATCCTGCGGGAGATCAACCTTACAAATTAAATCTTGTGGTCTAAAACAAACGGTCAAACTTATTTGTTAAACCTATGAACTTCACTCAACCAATGCAAGCATTAAACTTGCACCATTTCTCACACTTACAAAGTGTTTCTTTCTTTCTCTCCATTATCATCTTTGTTCTTACACTTCATTATTAGTATTCTAAATCAAGATTCAATTCACTAAAGGTAGTTATAAGCCTACTGAATTATAACATCAAGAATCAAACCACTAAAGGTAGTTATAAGCCTACTGAATTATAACATCAAGAATCAAACCACTAAAGGTAGTTATAAGCCTACTGAATTATAACACGTTATCAGCACGATAATCTTAATACTAAATATGGTTGGCTCTGCCACCAAAATGATATATGGTCGGTTATACCACCAAAATGATATATGGTCGGTTATACCACCAAAATGATATATGGTCGGTTATACCACCAAAATGATATATGGTCGGTTATACCACCAGAATGATATAGGTCGGTTATACCACCTGAAAAAATATATGGTCGACACTGTCGCCAAATTTTCATTTATGTTTACTAATATTTATATTTTTGTTATATAACATTTATTTATGATTGCTTACACATGGTCGACACTGTCACCTACTTATCATTTATGTTATATTAAATTTATGTTTAATGTTTATATACTTATGAATATAAATTGACTCTAATTTATCATGATGTTTGTTTTAATTTTTGATAATAGAAAATGTCGAATCTGGAAAAGCTTAAATTTACTCCTTTAGAATCAACTGGAAACAACTACATGCCATGGGTTATAAAAGTAAAAATGCATCTTAAATCAATGGGCATTCTTGAAACCATAAATGAAAACAACACTTGTTCTGAAAAAGAACAAGCTACGGCATGTTGCTTTATTCATCAACATATTGATGAATGCTTACAAAATAATTATGTGACTGTAGAAGATCCCCATATTTTATGGAAAGGTCTCAAAAGCAGATTCAATAATCAAAGAGAAATTTTACTTCCAGCTGCAATGGAACAATGGAGAACATTAAGGTTCCAAGACTTTAAGAAAGTAAATGAATACAGCTCAGCTCTGTATAATACATGTTCACAACTTAAATTCTGTGGACATGAAATTAGTGATGCAGACATGATGGAGAAAACTTTCTCCACAATGAATGCTGCAAACATCACAGTGCAAAGAAATTTGAGAATGCTAAAGTTCAAAACATATCCTGAACTTAATTCATATCTCTTAGTTGCAGAACAAAATGATGAGTTATTAATGAAAAATCAGCAATCCCGTCCTACTGGTACACTTGCAATCCCTGAAGCAAATACTGCAAATAATTATAAACAGGGACAAGGACGCGGGCAAGGTCGTGGTTATAATAACCATCACCATCATCATGCCAAAAGCCATAACTATGGTAGAAACCATCCTTATGGTAATGGTAATGGGCGTGGACGTGGTCGTGGTCGTGGCCGTGGTGGTCAAAGAAATAGTAATCCACGAAAATATAAATATCAACCACAAAACAAGCCCATTAAACAAGATGTTGAAGAAAATTCTTCTAAAAATTCTGAAGAATCTTGCTACAGATGTGGTAGAATGGGCCACTGGGCTAATACTTGCCGAACATCTAAACATCTTGTTAAGATGTATCAGGATTCGCTGAAAGGTAAAGAAAAGGAAGTAAATTTTGTGGATAATATTGATCCAACAGTCACTGAGAAACCATCTGATTTATATGAAGATTTCTTGAATGTTTAAGTTGTGTGTCTTTTGAAAAATAAACGATTTAATATCGTCTGTCTTTGTCATTATGTTTGCTAAATGTTTCAGTACTATCTATTTGCGTTTAAAATATTGTGTAATATTAATGTACTCACTATTTATTTCTTATATATGAAGTTCAATATGAATTTTGCTGGAATACAACATCAATCAAGTGGTGGAGATCTCTGTATAGCAGACAGTGGAACTACACACACTATACTTAAATCCGAGAAATATTTTATTGATCTAAAACCAACGGAAGGAACTATACATACAATATCAGGACCTGCTAACTTGATAAAAGGGATAGGAAAGGCAAACTTCATACTACCAAATGGTACAAAATTTTTAATAAATGATGCCTTATTTTCTCCCAAGTCAAGCAGAAATTTATTGAGTTTCTCCGACATATACCTTAACGGGTATGATTATCAGTCAGTGACAACAGAAAATGAGAAATATTTAAGTATCACTGACAAGAGTCATGTGGTTGAAAAACTGCCAAGACTTAGTTCTGGATTACATTATACACATATAAATGTACCAGAAATACATATGGTAGTTAACGAAAAATATATTGATCCTGGTGTATTAAGTTTATGGCATAACAGATTAGGCCATCCAGGATCAACAATGATGAAAAGGATTATTGAATGTACTCATGGACATCCACTAAAGGATAGAAAAATCCATCATGATACAATGGTTCCATGTACATCTTGCTCTCTTGGAAAATTGATAACTAGACCCTCACCACTTAAGGTTGAGAAAGAATCACCAATGTTTCTTGAAAGAATTCAAGGTGATATATGTGGACCAATTCATCCACCATGTGGACCATTTAGATATTTCATGGTTCTAATAGACGCATCTAGCAGATGGTCTCATGTTTGTCTGTTATCAAGCCGTAATGTGGCATTTGCAAAATTTCTTGCCCAAATTATTAAATTGAGAGCTCATTTTCCTGATTACACCATTAAAAGGGTGAGACTTGATAATGCTGGTGAATTTACATCTCAAGCATTTAATGACTATTGCATGTCTATAGGAATTGTTGTTGAACATTCTGTTGCTCATGTGCATACACAAAATGGTTTAGCCGAGTCATTGATTAAACGTTTACAGTTAATCGCTAGACCATTGATAATGAGAACAAAACTCCCTGTATCTATATGGGGTCATGCAATTTTACATGCTGCTGCATTGATTCGCATCAGACCAAGTGCAAGTCATAAATATTCCCCCCTACAACTTGCTTTTGGTCAAGAGCCAAATATTTCCCATCTTAGAACATTTGGTTGTGCAGTGTATGTTCCAATTGCGACACCACAACGTACAAAAATGGGTCCTCAAAGGAGGTTGGGAATATATGTTGGATATGAAACATCTTCAATATTAAGGTATATTGAACCTATGACAGGTGACGTTTTTACAGCACGTTTTGCTGATTGTCATTTTAATGAAACATTGTTCCCTAGATTAGGGGGAGAAATGAAAAATAAAGAAAATGATGTTTCATGGTGTGAACCTCAATTAAAGTATCTTGATCCTCGCACAAAAGAATGCGAGACAGAAGTTCAAAAGATAATGCATATACAAGAACTTGCAAATCAATTGCCTGATGCATTTACAGATACAAAAACGGTGACAAAATCATATATACCAGCAGTAAATACTCCAGCTCGAATTGAAATTCCAAAAGCTGGCAATAACGTCACTCATGAATCTTTGCCACGTCAGAAACGTGGAAGACCAATCGGTTCAAAGGATAAAAATCCTCGAAAAAGAAAATCAGCTGATAATGAAGTAAAAGAAAGTGTTCAAGAAGAACCACAAATCAGTACTCCTACTGCAGAGGAGATTGATGATGTCAATACAGAAATTGCAATCAATTATGCATATTCAAAAATATTATGGAACCGAAATGAAATGAAAAATCTTGATGAGAAATTTTCATTTAATGTTGCATATGACATCATGAATAATGATGATGATCCAGAACCAACATCTATGGTTGAATGTCAAAATAGACATGATTGGGCTCAATGGAAAGAAGCAATACGAGCTGAATTAGAATCACTCAATAAAAGAAAAGTTTTCGGATCCATCATTCTCACTCCTAAAGATGTGAAACCTGTAGGATACAGATGGATTTTTGTCCGAAAAAGAAATGAGAAAAATGAAGTTACAAGGTATAAAGCTAGACTTGTAGCTCAAGGTTTTTCTCAAAGACCGGGAATTGATTATGAAGAAACTTATTCTCCTGTTATGGATGCAATTACTTTTAGGTACTTAATCAGTCTGGCAGTTTCTAAAAATTTAGAAATGCATCTCATGGATGTTGTGACTGCTTATCTATATGGATCACTTGATAGTGATATATATATGAAGATACCTGAAGGATTTAAGGTACCAGAAGCATCAAATGCAAAACCCAAAGAAATGTATTCGATTAAATTACAAAGATCTTTATATGGGTTAAAACAATCGGGACGTATGTGGTATAACCGATTAAGTGATTACTTGATAAGCAAAGGGTATACAAATAATCTTACTTGCCCTTGTGTTTTCATTAAGAAAACAACATCCGGATATGTGATCATAGCTGTTTATATTGATGATCTTAACATCATAGGTACAAATAAAGAGATCCATGAAGCCATTCAACTTCTAAAGAAAGAATTTGAAATGAAAGATCTCGGAAAAACCAAGTATTGCCTTGGTTTACAAATTGAGCATATGCCTAATGGTTTACTTGTACATCAAACAACATATACTGAAAAGATTTTGAAACGTTTCAATATGGACAAGGCAAAACCATTAAGTACTCCTATGGTTGTTAGATCACTCAATGTTGAAGCTGATCCATTTCGTCCATGTGAAGATCAAGAAGACATTCTTGGACCAGAAGTGCCATATCTTAGTGCAATTGGAGCTCTTATGTATCTTACAAATTGTACAAGACCTGACATTTCTTTTGCAGTTAATTTGTTAGCAAGGTTCAGCTCTGCTCCTACCAAAAGACACTGGAATGGGATCAAACACATATTTCGATACCTTCGAGGAACTACTGATTTAGGATTATTTTATTCTAACGAATCAAAACAAGATTTGGTTGGTTATGCAGATGCAGGTTATTTATCTGATCCACATAAAGCTAAATCTCAAACTGGATATGTATTCCTAAATGGAGGTACTGCAATATCATGGCGTTCTCAAAAACAAACACTTGTTGCTACATCGTCAAATCATGCCGAAGTGATTGCATTACATGAAGCTACTCGAGAATGTTTTTGGTTGAGATCAATGACACAACTCATTACTGATTCTTGTGGACTAGAACGCGATAAAAGTCCAACAACTATCTATGAAGATAATGCAGCTTGCATAGCACAGATGAAAGAAGGGTATATCAAAAGTGACCGAACAAAACACATACCACCTAGATTCTTCTCATACACTCAAAATCTCATTAAGGACAACCAGATTGAAATGAGATATGTGCAATCTAGCAAAAACTCTGCTGATCTTTTCACGAAAGCACTTCCAACTGCTATTTTCAGAACACACGTTCATAACATTGGCATGAGACATGTTCAAAAGATGTAACAGCTGAAGCGATGTCTACTTGAGGGGGAGTCAACTCCATGCTGCACTCTTTTTCCCTTAGCTAAAGTTTTTTCCCACTGGGTTTTCTTTAGCAAGGTTTTTAACGAGGCAGTAATTTATAGTTGATCTTCAACAAAATAAAATTGCTATCCAAGGGGGAGTGTTATAATAATAATAATAATATAGATATGGATAGTCAATTTTGGTGTATACATATAGTCAATTTTGGTACACAAAGTATGTATTTTTATATTGAGATTTTAGGCTATAAATACTCATGAATGCAAGCATTAAACTTGCACCATTTCTCACACTTACAAAGTGTTTCTTTCTTTCTCTCCATTATCATCTTTGTTCTTACACTTCATTATTAGTATTCTAAATCAAGAATCAAATCACTAAAGGTAGTTATAAGCCTACTGAATTATAACATCAAGAATCAAACCACTAAAGGTAGTTATAAGCCTACTGAATTATAACATCAAGAATCAAACCACTAAAGGTAGTTATAAGCCTACTGAATTATAACACGTTATCAGCACGATAATCTTAATACTAAATATGGTTGGCTCTGCCACCAAAATGATATATGGTCGGTTATACCACCAAAATGATATATGGTCGGTTATACCACCAAAATGATATATGGTCGGTTATACCACCAGAATGATATAGGTCGGTTATACCACCTGAAAAAATATATGGTCGACACTGTCGCCAAATTTTCATTTATGTTTACTAATATTTATATTTTTGTTATATAACATTTATTTATGATTGCTTACACATGGTCGACACTGTCACCTACTTATCATTTATGTTATATTAAATTTATGTTTAATGTTTATATACTTATGAATATAAATTGACTCTAATTTATCATGATGTTTGTTTTAATTTTTGATAATAGAAAATGTCGAATCTGGAAAAGCTTAAATTTACTCCTTTAGAATCAACTGGAAACAACTACATGCCATGGGTTATAAAAGTAAAAATGCATCTTAAATCAATGGGCATTCTTGAAACCATAAATGAAAACAACACTTGTTCTGAAAAAGAACAAGCTACGGCATGTTGCTTTATTCATCAACATATTGATGAATGCTTACAAAATAATTATGTGACTGTAGAAGATCCCCATGTTTTATGGGAAGGTCTCAAAAGCAGATTCAATAATCAAAGAGAAATTTTACTTCCAGCTGCAATGGAACAATGGAGAACATTAAGGTTCCAAGACTTTAAGAAAGTAAATGAATACAGCTCAGCTCTGTATAATACATGTTCACAACTTAAATTCTGTGGACATGAAATTAGTGATGCAGACATGATGGAGAAAACTTTCTCCACAATGAATGCTGCAAACATCACAGTGCAAAGAAATTTGAGAATGCTAAAGTTCAAAACATATCCTGAACTTAATTCATATCTCTTAGTTGCAGAGCAAAATGATGAGCTATTAATGAAAAATCAGCAATCCCGTCCTACTGGTACACTTGCAATCCCTGAAGCAAATACTGCAAATAATTATAAACAGGGACAAGGACGCGGGCAAGGTCGTGGTTATAATAACCATCACCATCATCATGCCAAAAGCCATAACTATGGTAGAAACCATCCTTATGGTAATGGTAATGGGCGTGGACGTGGTCGTGGTCGTGGCCGTGGTGGTCAAAGAAATAGTAATCCACGAAAATATAAATATCAACCACAAAACAAGCCCATTAAACAAGATGTTGAAGAAAATTCTTCTAAAAATTCTGAAGAATCTTGCTACAGATGTGGTAGAATGGGCCACTGGGCTAATACTTGCCGAACATCTAAACATCTTGTTAAGATGTATCAGGATTCGCTGAAAGGTAAAGAAAAGGAAGTAAATTTTGTGGATAATATTGATCCAACAGTCACTGAGAAACCATCTGATTTATATGAAGATTTCTTGAATGTTTAAGTTGTGTGTCTTTTGAAAAATAAACGATTTAATATCGTCTGTCTTTGTCATTATGTTTGCTAAATGTTTCAGTACTATCTATTTGCGTTTAAAATATTGTGTAATATTAATGTACTCACTATTTATTTCTTATATATGAAGTTCAATATGAATTTTGCTAGAATACAACATCAATCAAGTGGTGGAGATCTCTGTATAGCAGACAGTGGAACTACACACACTATACTTAAATCCGAGAAATATTTTATTGATCTAAAACCAACGGAAGGAACTATACATACAATATCAGGACCTGCTAACTTGATAAAAGGGATAGGAAAGGCAAATTTCATACTACCAAATGGTACAAAATTTTTAATAAATGATGCCTTATTTTCTCCCAAGTCAAGCAGAAATTTATTGAGTTTCTCCGACATATACCTTAACGGGTATGATTATCAGTCAGTGACAACAGAAAATGAGAAATATTTAAGTATCACTGACAAGAGTCATGTGGTTGAAAAACTGCCAAGACTTAGTTCTGGATTACATTATACACATATAAATGTACCAGAAATACATATGGTAGTTAACGAAAAATATATTGATCCTGGTGTATTAAGTTTATGGCATAACAGATTAGGCCATCCAGGATCAACAATGATGAAAAGGATTATTGAATGTACTCATGGACATCCACTAAAGGATAGAAAAATCCATCATGATACAATGGTTCCATGTACATCTTGCTCTCTTGGAAAATTGATAACTAGACCCTCACCACTTAAGGTTGAGAAAGAATCACCAATGTTTCTTGAAAGAATTCAAGGTGATATATGTGGACCAATTCATCCACCATGTGGACCATTTAGATATTTCATGGTTCTAATAGACGCATCTAGCAGATGGTCTCATGTTTGTCTGTTATCAAGCCGTAATGTGGCATTTGCAAAATTTCTTGCCCAAATTATTAAATTGAGAGCTCATTTTCCTGATTACACCATTAAAAGGGTGAGACTTGATAATGCTGGTGAATTTACATCTCAAGCATTTAATGACTATTGCATGTCTATAGGAATTGTTGTTGAACATTCTGTTGCTCATGTGCATACACAAAATGGTTTAGCCGAGTCATTGATTAAACGTTTACAGTTAATCGCTAGACCATTGATAATGAGAACAAAACTCCCTGTATCTATATGGGGTCATGCAATTTTACATGCTGCTGCATTGATTCGCATCAGACCAAGTGCAAGTCATAAATATTCCCCCCTACAACTTGCTTTTGGTCAAGAGCCAAATATTTCCCATCTTAGAACATTTGGTTGTGCAGTGTATGTTCCAATTGCGACACCACAACGTACAAAAATGGGTCCTCAAAGGAGGTTGGGAATATATGTTGGATATGAAACATCTTCAATATTAAGGTATATTGAACCTATGACAGGTGACGTTTTTACAGCACGTTTTGCTGATTGTCATTTTAATGAAACATTGTTCCCTAGATTAGGGGGAGAAATGAAAAATAAAGAAAATGATGTTTCATGGTGTGAACCTCAATTAAAGTATCTTGATCCTCGCACAAAAGAATGCGAGACAGAAGTTCAAAAGATAATGCATATACAAGAACTTGCAAATCAATTGCCTGATGCATTTACAGATACAAAAACGGTGACAAAATCATATATACCAGCAGTAAATACTCCAGCTCGAATTGAAATTCCAAAAGCTGGCAATAACGTCACTCATGAATCTTTGCCACGTCAGAAACGTGGAAGACCAATCGGTTCAAAGGATAAAAATCCTCGAAAAAGAAAATCAGCTGATAATGAAGTAAAAGAAAGTGTTCAAGAAGAACCAAAAATCAGTACTCCTACTGCAGAGGAGATTGATGATGTCAATACAGAAATTGCAATCAATTATGCATATTCAAAAATATTATGGAACCGAAATGAAATGAAAAATCTTGATGAGAAATTTTCATTTAATGTTGCATATGACATCATGAATAATGATGATGATCCAGAACCAACATCTATGGTTGAATGTCAAAATAGACATGATTGGGCTCAATGGAAAGAAGCAATACGAGCTGAATTAGAATCACTCAATAAAAGAAAAGTTTTCGGATCCATCATTCTCACTCCTAAAGATGTGAAACCTGTAGGATACAGATGGATTTTTGTCCGAAAAAGAAATGAGAAAAATGAAGTTACAAGGTATAAAGCTAGACTTGTAGCTCAAGGTTTTTCTCAAAGACCGGGAATTGATTATGAAGAAACTTATTCTCCTGTTATGGATGCAATTACTTTTAGGTACTTAATCAGTCTGGCAGTTTCTAAAAATTTAGAAATGCATCTCATGGATGTTGTGACTGCTTATCTATATGGATCACTTGATAGTGATATATATATGAAGATACCTGAAGGATTTAAGGTACCAGAAGCATCAAATGCAAAACCCAAAGAAATGTATTCGATTAAATTACAAAGATCTTTATATGGGTTAAAACAATCGGGACGTATGTGGTATAACCGATTAAGTGATTACTTGATAAGCAAAGGGTATACAAATAATCTTACTTGCCCTTGTGTTTTCATTAAGAAAACAACATCCGGATATGTGATCATAGCTGTTTATGTTGATGATCTTAACATCATAGGTACAAATAAAGAGATCCATGAAGCCATTCAACTTCTAAAGAAAGAATTTGAAATGAAAGATCTCGGAAAAACCAAGTATTGCCTTGGTTTACAAATTGAGCATATGCCTAATGGTTTACTTGTACATCAAACAACATATACTGAAAAGATTTTGAAACGTTTCAATATGGACAAGGCAAAACCATTAAGTACTCCTATGGTTGTTAGATCACTCAATGTTGAAGCTGATCCATTTCGTCCATGTGAAGATCAAGAAGACATTCTTGGACCAGAAGTACCATATCTTAGTGCAATTGGAGCTCTTATGTATCTTACAAATTGTACAAGACCTGACATTTCTTTTGCAGTTAATTTGTTGGCAAGGTTCAGCTCTGCTCCTACCAAAAGACACTGGAATGGGATCAAACACATATTTCGATACCTTCGAGGAACTACTGATTTAGAATTATTTTATTCTAACGAATCAAAACAAGATTTGGTTGGTTATGCAGATGCAGGTTATTTATCTGATCCACATAAAGCTAAATCTCAAACTGGATATGTATTCCTAAATGGAGGTACTGCAATATCATGGCGTTCTCAAAAACAAACACTTGTTGCTACATTGTCAAATCATGCTGAAGTGATTGCATTACATGAAGCTACTCGAGAATGTTTTTGGTTGAGATCAATGACACAACTCATTACTGATTCTTGTGGACTAGAACGCGATAAAAGTCCAACAACTATCTATGAAGATAATGCAGCTTGCATAGCACAGATGAAAGAAGGGTATATCAAAAGTGACCGAACAAAACACATACCACCTAGATTCTTCTCATACACTCAAAATCTCATTAAGGACAACCAGATTGAAATGAGATATGTGCAATCTAGCAAAAACTCTGCTGATCTTTTCACGAAAGCACTTCCAACTGCTATTTTCAGAACACACGTTCATAACATTGGCATGAGACATGTTCAAAAGATGTAACAGCTGAAGCGATGTCTACTTGAGGGGGAGTCAACTCCATGCTGCACTCTTTTTCCCTTAGCTAAAGTTTTTTCCCACTGGGTTTTCTTTAGCAAGGTTTTTAACGAGGCAGTAATTTATAGTTGATCTTCAACAAAATAAAATTGCTATCCAAGGGGGAGTGTTATAATAATAATAATAATATAGATATGGATAGTCAATTTTGGTGTATACATATAGTCAATTTTGGTACACAAAGTATGTATTTTTATATTGAGATTTTAGGCTATAAATACTCATGAATGCAAGCATTAAACTTGCACCATTTCTCACACTTACAAAGTGTTTCTTTCTTTCTCTCCATTATCATCTTTGTTCTTACACTTCATTATTAGTATTCTAAATCAAGAATCAAATCACTAAAGGTAGTTATAAGCCTACTGAATTATAACATCAAGAATCAAACCACTAAAGGTAGTTATAAGCCTACTGAATTATAACATCAAGAATCAAACCACTAAAGGTAGTTATAAGCCTACTGAATTATAACAAAGTGTGAACGTGGTTATAATAATGGAAATAACGATAAAGTAATTGTTCATATGTTGGGCTATGACCAGTGGTTTGATTACTCCTGGTTTATTTGTACATTTCACGATAGAGTTAATCACTTTATTAAATGATTAAAATAAGCCTTGAACCAGGGATTCATTTTATTTAATATTTCATTTCTTTACGTGATATATTTTGAAACTATAGTTGAACTCATAGGTTTAACAATTGCACTAATTATAAACGAACTGCAATTCCTATTTCATTACTTTTGAACTCCTGAAGTTACAGCTATGATGAGGTACTGCAATATCAGTAATTTGTACTGGTACACTTGCAATCCCTGAAGCAAATACTGCAAATAATTATAAACAGGGACAAGGACGCGGGCAAGGTCGTGGTTATAATAACCATCACCATCATCATGCCAAAAGCCATAACTATGGTAGAAACCATCCTTATGGTAATGGTAATGGGCGTGGACGTGCTCGTGGTCGTGGCCGTGGTGGTCAAAGAAATAGTAATCCACGAAAATATAAATATCAACCACAAAACAAGCCCATTAAACAAGATGTTGAAGAAAATTCTTCTAAAAATTCTGAAGAATCTTGCTACAGATGTGGTAGAATGGGCCACTGGGCTAATACTTGCCGAACATCTAAACATCTTGTTAAGATGTATCAGGATTCGCTGAAAGGTAAAGAAAAGGAAGTAAATTTTGTGGATAATATTGATCCAACAGTCACTGAGAAACCATCTGATTTATATGAAGATTTCTTGAATGTTTAAGTTGTGTGTCTTTTGAAAAATAAACGATTTAATATCGTCTGTCTTTGTCATTATGTTTGCTAAATGTTTCAGTACTATCTATTTGCGTTTAAAATATTGTGTAATATTAATGTACTCACTATTTATTTCTTATATATGAAGTTCAATATGAATTTTGCTGGAATACAACATCAATCAAGTGGTGGAGATCTCTGTATAGCAGACAGTGGAACTACACACACTATACTTAAATCCGAGAAATATTTTATTGATCTAAAACCAACGGAAGGAACTATACATACAATATCAGGACCTGCTAACTTGATAAAAGGTATAGGAAAGGCAAATTTCATACTACCAAATGGTACAAAATTTTTAATAAATGATGCCTTATTTTCTCCCAAGTCAAGCAGAAATTTATTGAGTTTCTCCGACATATACCTTAACGGGTATGATTATCAGTCAGTGACAACAGAAAATGAGAAATATTTAAGTATCACTGACAAGAGTCATGTGGTTGAAAAACTGCCAAGACTTAGTTCTGGATTACATTATACACATATAAATGTACCAGAAATACATATGGTAGTTAACGAAAAATATATTGATCCTGGTGTATTCAGTTTATGGCATAACAGATTAGGCCATCCAGGATCAACAATGATGAAAAGGATTATTGAATGTACTCATGGACATCCACTAAAGGATAGAAAAATCCATCATGATACAATGGTTCCATGTACATCTTGCTCTCTTGGAAAATTGATAACTAGACCCTCACCACTTAAGGTTGAGAAAGAATCACCAATGTTTCTTGAAAGAATTCAAGGTGATATATGTGGACCAATTCATCCACCATGTGGACCATTTAGATATTTCATGGTTCTAATAGACGCATCTAGCAGATGGTCTCATGTTTGTCTGTTATCAAGCCGTAATGTGGCATTTGCAAAATTTCTTGCCCAAATTATTAAATTGAGAGCTCATTTTCCTGATTACACCATTAAAAGGGTGAGACTTGATAATGCTGGTGAATTTACATCTCAAGCATTTAATGACTATTGCATGTCTATAGGAATTGTTGTTGAACATTCTGTTGCTCATGTGCATACACAAAATGGTTTAGCCGAGTCATTGATTAAACGTTTACAGTTAATCGCTAGACCATTGATAATGAGAACAAAACTCCCTGTATCTATATGGGGTCATGCAATTTTACATGCTGCTGCATTGATTCGCATCAGACCAAGTGCAAGTCATAAATATTCCCCCCTACAACTTGCTTTTGGTCAAGAGCCAAATATTTCCCATCTTAGAACATTTGGTTGTGCAGTGTATGTTCCAATTGCGACACCACAACGTACAAAAATGGGTCCTCAAAGGAGGTTGGGAATATATGTTGGATATGAAACATCTTCAATATTAAGGTATATTGAACCTATGACAGGTGACGTTTTTACAGCACGTTTTGCTGATTGTCATTTTAATGAAACATTGTTCCCTAGATTAGGGGGAGAAATGAAAAATAAAGAAAATGATGTTTCATGGTGTGAACCTCAATTAAAGTATCTTGATCCTCGCACAAAAGAATGCGAGACAGAAGTTCAAAAGATAATGCATATACAAGAACTTGCAAATCAATTGCCTGATGCATTTACAGATACAAAAACGGTGACAAAATCATATATACCAGCAGTAAATACTCCAGCTCGAATTGAAATTCCAAAAGCTGGCAATAACGTCACTCATGAATCTTTGCCACGTCAGAAACGTGGAAGACCAATCGGTTCAAAGGATAAAAATCCTCGAAAAAGAAAATCAGCTGATAATGAAGTAAAAGAAAGTGTTCAAGAAGAACCACAAATCAGTACTCCTACTGCAGAGGAGATTGATGATGTCAATACAGAAATTGCAATCAATTATGCATATTCAAAAATATTATGGAACCGAAATGAAATGAAAAATCTTGATGAGAAATTTTCATTTAATGTTGCATATGACATCATGAATAATGATGATGATCCAGAACCAACATCTATGGTTGAATGTCAAAATAGACATGATTGGGCTCAATGGAAAGAAGCAATACGAGCTGAATTAGAATCACTCAATAAAAGAAAAGTTTTCGGATCCATCATTCTCACTCCTAAAGATGTGAAACCTGTAGGATACAGATGGATTTTTGTCCGAAAAAGAAATGAGAAAAATGAAGTTACAAGGTATAAAGCTAGACTTGTAGCTCAAGGTTTTTCTCAAAGACCGGGAATTGATTATGAAGAAACTTATTCTCCTGTTATGGATGCAATTACTTTTAGGTACTTAATCAGTCTGGCAGTTTCTAAAAATTTAGAAATGCATCTCATGGATGTTGTGACTGCTTATCTATATGGATCACTTGATAGTGATATATATATATGAAGATACCTGAAGGATTTAAGGTACCAGAAGCATCAAAAAATGATAGCTAGGGTGCTGTAGGGAAAGCTTGAATCAAACAGCACCTGAGACAAAACATCAAGTGGCATAACTTACAAAGTGTTTAAGTGGCTCTCACACTTACAAAGTGTTTCTTTCTTTCTCTCCATTATCATCTTTGTTCTTACACTTCATTATTAGTATTCTAAATCAAGAATCAAATCACTAAAGGTAGTTATAAGCCTACTGAATTATAACATCAAGAATCAAACCACTAAAGGTAGTTATAAGCCTACTGAATTATAACATCAAGAATCAAACCACTAAAGGTAGTTATAAGCCTACTGAATTATAACACGTTATCAGCATGTATCCTAATACAAAACATGCTAAACGTTACTAATCTTACTATTTGTTATAATAAATTTCTAACCAGTAATAAATGCGATATCTCTTGATCCTAAATCCAAGTAGCATCACATAAGTAGTAGATAAGAAAGCTTGAATCAAACAGCACCTGAGACAAAACATGCTAAAGTGTCAACCAAAATGGTTGAGTGAAGTTCATAGGTTTAACAAAAGTAGTTATCGTTGTTTTTAGACCACAAGATTTAGTTGTAAAGTTGATCTCCCGCAGGATCAAAAAGTAGATCTCGCAGATCCAAAAGTTATGCCAGTGCGTGATATTTAGACTAAACGTTCAAGTTTGCCCCATGACAAGTTAGTTCTACTTGTCGGTTTAATTTCATTATCAAGCAATACAAAGATAACATCAAATGTATCGGGGACGTTACTCCCGATAGGCCTACCCCCAATAAATAAGCATGCCGCAGCACTTAAAAATATCACTGTAGGGACTTAGTCGGACATAGCCGGGTATAGCATAGTTTTAACAGTTGGTACTGATATTTAGACTAGACTTTCAAGTTTACCCCGTGTCAAGTTATCTTTTATACTTGTCGGTTGGGGGCTTGCTGGTCATAGCCCAACATATCACAGTTTAATAGTAGATACGTGTAAGTACTGATATTTAGACTAGACTTTCAAGTTTACCCCGTAACAAGTTATCGTTTATACTTATCGGTTGGGGGCTTGCTGGTCATAGCCCAATATATCACAGTTTAATAGTTAATACGTGTAAAATAGTTATAAAAGTTGTGCATGTATTCTCACCCCAAAAGTTATAAAACAGTTATGAAACAGTAAAGAGTGGGGCTATGAATTCACGTATATAAATATTGTAAAACAGTTATTAAAATATTGCATGTTAAAAATTTAAAAGCAACATATTATAATATACGAGAACAATACTAAATGATAAAACAAACTTTATTGAGCACGCAGCGGAAAATGAAACGTAGTTACAATGATAGGAATAACAATAATGGAAATGTTCACATGCAGAAGTAATAAATGCGATATCTCTTGATCCTATGTCCAAGTAGCATCACATAAGCAGTAAGTATAAGAGCTTGAATCAAACAGCACCTGAGACAAAACATGCTAAAGTGTCAACCAAAAGGTTGAGTGAAATTCATAGGTTTAACAAATAAGTTTGACCGTTTGTTTTAGACCACAAGATTTAATTTGTAAGGTTGATCTCCCGCAGGATCAAAAAGTAGATCTCGCAGATCCAAAAGTTATGCCAGTGCGTGATATTTAGACTAAACATTCAAGTTTGCCCCATGACAAGTTGTGTCTGTCCTTGTCGGTTTAATTTCATTATCAAGTAATACAAAGACTTAGTCAAATGTATCGGGGACGTTACTCCCGATAGGCCTACCCCCAATAAATAAGCATGCCGCAGCACTTAAAAATATCACTGTAGGGACTTAGTCGGACATAGCCGGGTATAGCATAGTTTTAGCAGTTGGTACTTGTGTCTAAATTGTAAATAGTAAAAGCAGCATGTGTCTCACCCCAAAAAGTTAAATAAGTTTGCTAGCAATAAAGAGTGGGGCTATGAATTCACGTATATAAATATTGTAAAACAGTTATTAAAATATTGCATGTTAAAAATTTAAAAGCAAGCATGTGTCTCACCCCATAGTTTCAAAACAGTAATGAAATAGTAAAAAGTGGGGCTATGAAATTCACGTATATAAATATTGTAAAACAATTATTAAAATATTGCATGTTAAAAATTTAAAAGCAAGCATGTGTCTCACCCCATAGTTTCAAAACAGTAATGAAATAGTAAAAAGTGGAGCTATGAAATTCACGTATATAAATATTGTAAAACAGTTATTAAAATATTGCATGTTAAAAATTTAAAAGCAAGCATGTGTCTCACCCCTTAGTTTCAAAACAGTAATGAAATAGTAAAAAGTGGGGCTATGAAATTCACGTATATAAATATTGTAAAACAGTTATTAAAATATTGCATGTTAAAAATTTAAAAGCAAGCATGTGTCTCACCCCTTAGTTTCAAATGATTAAACAGTGAGACACATCTTTTTCATATGTGATATCGCATTATCATTTAATAAATGATAATAGATGCGACATTTCATTAAATGAAAACAACACTTGTTCTGAAAAAGAACCATAAATGATAACAGATAAGTACTATCATTTAATATTTTAATACTTACTGCAGTCACAACTTTTGGATAATTTAACTTTATTGAGTACGCAGCGGAAGATGAAATGTCGTTACAATAATGGAAATAACGATAAAGTAATTGTTCATATGCAGAAGTAATAAATGCGATATCTCTTGATCCTAAGTCCAAGTAGCATCACATAAGTAGTAGATAAGAAAGCTTGAATCAAACAGCACCTGAGACAAAACATGCTAAAGTGTCAACCAAAAAGGTTGAGTGAAGTTCATAGGTTTAACAAAAGTAGTTATCGTTGTTTTTAGACCACAAGATTTAGTTGTAAAGTTGATCTCCCGCAGGATCAAAAAGTTATGCCAAAGCGTGATATTTAGACTAAACGTTCAAGTTTGCCCCATGACAAGTTGTGTCTGTCCTTGTCGGTTTAAATTTCATTATCAAGTAATACAAAGACCGAGTCAAATGTATCGGGGACGTTACTCCCGATAGGCCTACCCCCAATAAATAAGCATGCCGCAGCACTTAAAAATATCACTGTAGGGATTCATTTCTCTCCATTATCGTTGTTTTAATAAAATCAGATTTAATAAATAAGCATGACTATAAAAGTACTACACTGGTTAGAGAACATTGTTCAAGCTCTTATACTTACTGCTTATGTGATGCTACTTGGACATAGGATCAAGAGATATCGCATTGTTAAGATTATAAGGCAATCCTAAGTGCTTTAAGTGTAAGGCAGGAAAGGTTATAGTTTCCTAGATTGCTAAGGCACCCTAGCTAGCAAGTAAGGCACACATAAAATTGCAATCCTGGTTCTCTA
This sequence comes from Rutidosis leptorrhynchoides, assembly GCF_046630445.1. Lineage (NCBI taxonomy): Eukaryota > Viridiplantae > Streptophyta > Magnoliopsida > Asterales > Asteraceae > Rutidosis > Rutidosis leptorrhynchoides. The sequence continues at coordinate 348,405,632 of NC_092342.1, read as the reverse complement.
TAACAGCCTGGTTATGCTCTGATACCAATCGTTAAAGTCCGAATTTTGGGGGTAGACACAAGTACCAACTTTGAACAATCATGCTTTACCAAACTTGACTTAAAGATTCTAATCAAAGTCTCTTTCCTAATGTAGGACTACAACTTTTCTTGACCATAGTGCCTTTAATTGTTGCCTTTAACTGTTAAATGCTACACTATACTTTATAAACTTTACTTATCTTAGAATGACGAGCTAATCTAAGAACTCTGCTCACTTTCCTGAGTACTATCCAATTACACCACCGCATCTAAATGCGACACAATGATTTCAGAAATTCTTGACATTCATAAGTCATCTATCATGGTTATGTGTATTACATATGTATTACATGAAATATTATCCATGATTTTGAAACTCTTATAATTGTTACTACTCACACACAAACGTATATAACTCCCTGTTATATCACGTACCTATATGCCTTATGCCTTTATGCATCGGTTTATGAATCGAAAAATGTCATTGGGTTATCACAGTATACGAATTGAAAGTCTTTAATCAAAAGATTATTAGATTACATACTTATCACTTTATGATCTCGACACGTCATACTGCCATTATTAAAGTATAGACACATCATATCTTATTATATCTTATCGTATCTATCCCAATAGATTTTGTCTAACACTTTTCCTAAATTCCCTCCGTAAATTACGGAAATCTTTTTGCTATATACACGTATTCGAGGAGACGAATATATCATCCAGTATTCAACACTAATATCATATCAAAAACCCTAATTCCAAACACATAATATGGATTCCTCGAACTCTTCGAGCTCCAATGGCAGCGTAACCGGAATGAACCAACCAATCAGCCATCATCTATTTTGGATGAATTGGGGATGGGTTCGTAGTAAACTTAATCAATGGAGACAAGAAGAAGGTGATCCCTTCCACCAACCGAATTCACCTCTTGGTGAAGAACCTGAAGCACTTACTGGCGAACCCGTTCGGAACACTATTTTCACCCTCATTTCCAGGATATCCAGTCACGAATATATAATATCTAAAATTTTAGATCTTATTCATCCACTTGTCCGAACCGCCAATCATCCCGGAATAATAGAAGAAGTCAACGAGCTTCGCGCTCGAGTAGTGGCTCTGGAGAATATGGTGCGAAACCTACGAACACCAGCAGCAGCACCAGTAGCATAACCAGTACCACCAGTACCATCAGCATCACCACCAACATCACCACCAACATCACCAGCTTCACCAACGACAACATCCGCATTCCACGCCTCAACATCGCACTCAGTACCTCAAACATCAACATCATACGCCCCATAGATACCAAGGAATATTATTAATAATTAGTTAAGATGTATTGACTCATTCTTCCTGAAGAATTACATATGTATACTTTATATATATGGATTGGAACAATAATAAATCTTTTCGTACTAAGCTATTACGTGTGAATCTTAACTAGTATGTACTACATGGTTAATTCATATCACAATATGCTATGATGTACATCTTTTGTTAATAACTTAACAATCGTTAATCATTACTTCAATACAATAAACTCCATTTCGTAATAAACCAAGTGTATTACTCAAATATATGATTGATTGTATACTTTAATTTTCGATGTACTCGAAACTTTCTAGAAAATATCATTAGTGCCTTATGAATTTCACAAGAATTCCAAGAGCACCAACATCATATACCAAAGTATATCAATAACAATGAACGATGAAGTATTAATTCATAACTTCATTAGCGAAATATTTCACGACAATTATGAAATCTCTAAGGTTTTGGAGATTATTTATTCTCGTTTCAACAGCAAATCAAATGAGTTTAATATTATATTAGCTCATTAAAACCATGATTACATCTGAAGAATACATATATGAACGTATATCTTCTCTTTTGTACAAACTGTTAATTGTAAAAAATATTTTAACGGGTAGGTAAAACCCGAGAGATATTCATATCTCATATAAATATGTTACATTGTACATTCTTCCATTCTGATTCAGCAGTTGTTAACTATACTACTTACATTCACATGATATATGTATATGTTCACCAAAGAAAAACCATTTTCATACAAATTCAGTTACATACTCTGATTTTGACATATCGAAACTTAAGTAAAGCTTTAGCAAGTGTTATCTTCCTAAAGATCACTACATTCATGAATTATATTCATTCGTATTCTATGATGAATTATCAAATCAAACCACCGAACTTACCATTCCTTACTTTTGAAAATCACAACATTTCTTCGTCAACCGTTAGATCCATTGATGGATGCATCTTACGCTTAAACACTTCAAATTTAAAATTCTTGAAAACATCCTTTGAATCTTGACGATCGCAATCAGCGTTTAATCATCTAAAAATGAAATTTCTTGAAACCATTTCAGATTGATAACCGATGATTCAAATATGGCTGCATTAAATGCAGAGGAAACAGAAAAATTGTAGATGGTCTTAAGGGCCAACAGTTTGATAATAAAGAATGGTACGTTGGAAAAGCTCAAAAGAAAATTTGGAACTGAAAAACGGATTGAGCTAACCATGGAGGAGACCAAGGACAAACACAAGGGTCAAACCCTATATTCAAAGAATCCAGGTAATTTTGGATCCGGTGAAATCTTTAGAGAATATCTTGCTCCGAAGTCATGTTAAAAGCTTGCGGAAAATTTTTCTTCATCAACTTTCGAACTTAGAAATTCCAAAATATCATCATAAATATCCTCTATATTTCGAAAGATATCTTCATAACGATTCATGTCCGCAATTAAGTATCTCTTTGCGATATCTTTATAAAGGAAACTGTTTTAGTTTCTATATTCTGTAAAATTCGAGTTTAAATTATAAATGCTTTGAAGAAGTGTTGGGAATTGAAGCATGAGTTAGTATAATATAATGACGTCAGGCCAATGTGATTATATTACAGTAAGTCATGCTAAGTTTTTAATGGAAGATGATGATTCATAGATTTTATAATCATCATTTTCCATATTACACGACTCTTACATTCTATTTAACCTCTAAACATATCAAGAAAATATTTTTCTTGATGATTCGGTCTTTTCCGGATATTCTGGTAATATGACAAATCAAATCGTGCTATTACCTTTCCTTTCTACTTTATATATTATGATCATTCGAAACTTCATACCTATGAATTCTGGACCATTACTCGCTTGACTTGAAGTCGGGAAGAAGAAACAAAAGCATAAAGCTCCGACATATAAGGGAAAATATAAAGCCCGATAACGACTCCGAAATTACAAACCGTGTATATCAATGCGTATAGCAATATAAAGACACGGGATAATTAAAAACACTATAACCCCAAGAGCATAGTAGAAGTAAACAGATTCCTCTGGCGGTAAAAGAAAAAGAAGAATGACTGCATAGATGGTCAATATAATAACCAGGATCAGAACTGGATTAAGCATTTTCTTAATCTTTTGAAAGTTTGAATTGAGAAAGAAAGTATAGAAGTGGTGAAGATAATGAAACGAAAGAAGCTAATTTATAGCAAAATTCCAAACACATCAATCGAGGCAAATCACCGCATTTAATCAAACAAATCTCAAAATTTCGTAAATACCGGAGAATCAAATCTTATAGATTACGAAGATTTCCTTTAATTCCTTGAATTCCGGAAATCAATCGTGACTACGTCAAAAGTTAAGGCGAACATTTAATTTTCTCATTTCACTCTTTTATGATAGCTTCATTTATACTCTTCCTATAAACGAATCGTTTTATCCATATTATTCAATAGTGATAAAACTTTATTTTTCAACTTATATTCATCATTAAAATATTCTTGTTGTAAACAATGAAGATCTCTATCAAATTTCATGACTGTGATTTTCACGAACTCCTCTTTGTTTGTCTGCCCTAATATTGTGGCATAAAATGCTCAAGGTTTTAAATGAGCTCAGTACTATTCATAACACATTTCATGTATCCAATTTACTGAAATGACTTGTATAACATCATCATTTTGAATGATATTCGCATTAATGATAAAATGCACTTCGTTGAATAACCTATAGAAATCATGGAAGGAGAGGTCAAACAAACGCGTAAAAGCAATATACCTATCGTTAAAGTCCATTGGAATTCGTGTAGAGGCCCCGAATATACCTGGGAACGCAAAGACCATATGAAACGGAAATATCCCCATCTCTTCTCAACTGCTGATGCAAACGAGGAAACTACCTAAAAACTTCGGGACGAAGTTTTCAATAACGGGGAGGTACTATAACGACCCTCATTTTTCCATTCTATATTTTTCCAATATTAAAAGCCCAAACAATATAATTAAAACTTAATGATTAAACTTTAATCAACAATTGTTAAGTGTTAAGAGTTAGAAAACATATTAATTAACTTTGTACAAAAATTGACAAGTTAATAAAAGATGAAAATAATAAACTTTTAGTCGACACTCACTGCTAATTAAAATTTATGCATTTATGTAATATTATAACTAATAACCTATAAGTAATAAATAAAAAGTGACATTTATATAAATAATAAAACAATTGGGAACTAAATATATACAAGTCATGAATTAGTAAAAAGAAAATAATACTTATCATGTAGTAAATGTAAAAATAATAATAATAATAATAATAATAATAGTAATAATAATGAGACTAAAAAAATCTTACATCCTTATGTTGACTAAAAATAAAGTGTAAACTAGTACATCCTTATGTTGACTAATTATAAACTAGTACCACCTATTGTTGACTAAAAATTATAAAACAAAATAAAATCATTAATTAGAACATCCTTATGTTGACTAACACTCTAATACTTGCACTATATAAACACCTAGTTTCTCATTCACAAATCACACCAAAATCCTCTCTCAAAAACAATCTCTCCCTCTCCCTCTCTTGTGATATTCGGATCTTCAAGCTTGTTCTTCGTGTTCTTCAAGAATCTTCAAGGAGTTCTTCAAGATTTTCAAGGCTTTGATCTTCCATCTTCATCGTGTTCATCTTTTCTTTGTTAATTATCTTGAGTCTTCAAAGGTATAACATAAACCCTAAACTATTTACATAAACTTTGATCTTTGATAATTCATATTCATATTATAAACTTGTTATTCATAAGTATATACATAAACACACCTAGATTTATATATACATATATACATGTAAAAAAAAATATTTATATATATATATATACACATATATATACGAATTATATATACATATACATATTAAAACCTTAAACCCTAATTACACCTAAACTATAATTCTTAAACCCTAATTAATTAAACTCTAAACATTTATGAAACCCTAGGACATTAATTACTAAACCCTAGTTATTAATTACTACTTTAATTAACTAACCCTAATTAATGAAACCCTAATACTACTTATACTAGTACTTAACATGTATACACTATTACTATTACTAGCACCTATAACCTACTAATTATATTGTAGCACAAAAACATTTTGGGATATGTATTAGAGATGTATAGATCTTCGAACTTTCTTGACGAATGGTTTCTACGAGATTCTAGGCAGAGGGTTTGGATTTCCGATTTAAAGGATCCTATGGCTCAAGCCCCTAGATCTAAATTAGCCATTCGAAGGGAAAGGGGTGATTGGAAGCTTATCTAATACGGCAAGTATCCTAAAATGGAAACAATCATAAAAGTAGAAACTCTCTAGTCATAGAAACTTAGTAAAATAAGAAACTTTCTAAAAATAGAAACTTTATAAAAATAGTAACTTACTAGGAATAGAAACTTAGTAAAACAAACTATACTTAAACACATACTTAAACTTAAACATGGGCAAAACACTTAACTACTCTTAAATGTCAATAGGTTGACTTTCCTGCTCACTCGTTCAACTCTCTATTCTGAGGAATAACTCTCTCTACTTACTAAGGTGAATTTCATAGCCCCACTTTTTACTATTTCATTACTGTTTTGAAACTATGGGGTGAGACACATGCTTGCTTTTAAATTTTTAACATGCAATATTTTAATAACTGTTTTACAATATTTATATACGTGAATTTCATAGCCCCACTTTTTACTATTTCATTACTGTTTTTAAACTATGGGGTGAGACACATGCTTGCTTTTAAATTTTTAACATGCAATATTTTAATAATTGTTTTACAATATTTATATACGTGAATTCATAGCTCCACTTTTTACTGTTTCATAACTGTTTTATAACTTTTGGGGTGAGAATACATGCACAACTTTTATAACTGTTTTACACGTATTAACTATTAAACTGCGATATGTTGGACTATGACCAGCAAGCCCCCAACCGATAAGTATAAACGATAACTTGTTACGGGGTAAACTTGAAAGTCTAGTCTGAATATCAGTACTTACACGTATCTACTATTAAACTGTGATATGTTGGGCTATGACCAGCAAGCCCCCAACCGACAAGTATAAACGATAACTTGACACGGGGTAAACTTGAAAGTCTAGTCTAAATATCAGTACCAACTGTTAAAACTATGCTATACCCGGCTATGTCCGACTAAGTCCCTACAGTGATATTTTTAAGTGCTGCGGCATGCTTATTTATTGGGGGTAGGCCTATCGGGAGTAACGTCCCCGATACATTTGATGTTATCTTTGTATTGCTTGATAATGAAATTAAACCGACAAGTAGAACTAACTTGTCATGGGGCAAACTTGAACGTTTAGTCTAAATATCACGCACTGGCATAACTTTTGGATCTGCGAGATCTACTTTTTGATCCTGCGGGAGATCAACTTTACAACTAAATCTTGTGGTCTAAAAACAACGATAACTACTTTTGTTAAACCTATGAACTTCACTCAACCATTTTGGTTGACACTTTAGCATGTTTTGTCTCAGGTGCTGTTTGATTCAAGCTTTCTTATCTACTACTTATGTGATGCTACTTGGATTTAGGATCAAGAGATATCGCATTTATTACTTCTGCATATGAACAATTACTTTATCGTTATTTCCATTATTGTAACGACATTTCATTTTCCGCTGCGTACTCAATAAAGTTAAATTTTCTCATTTAGTATTGTTCTCGTATTATAATATGTTGGTTTATTTGATATTAGTAACGTTTCTTCCAGACCCTATTGGGAGGACGTTACAGATTGGTATCAGAGCCACTGATGAAATCTGATTTTTTTTAATACAAAAGTTGTTCAAAGTTTGTTATAATTCAGTAGGCTTATAACTACCTTTAGTGGTTTGATTCTTGATGTTATAATTCAGTAGGCTTATAACTACCTTTAGTGGTTTGATTCTTGATGTTATAATTCAGTAGGCTTATAACTACCTTTAGTGATTTGATTCTTGATTTAGAATACTAATAATGAAGTGTAAGAACAAAGATGATAATGGAGAGAAAGAAAGAAACACTTTGTAAGTGTGAGAAATGGTGCAAGTTTAATGCTTGCATTCATGAGTATTTATAGCCTAAAATCTCAATATAAAAATACATACTTTGTGTACCAAAATTGACTATATGTATACACCAAAATTGACTATCCATATCTATATTATTATTATTATTATAACACTCCCCCTTGGATAGCAATTTTATTTTGTTGAAGATCAACTATAAATTACTGCCTCGTTAAAAACCTTGCTAAAGAAAACCCAGTGGGAAAAAACTTTAGCTAAGGGAAAAAGAGTGCAGCATGGAGTTGACTCCCCCTCAAGTAGACATCGCTTCAGCTGTTACATCTTTTGAACATGTCTCATGCCAATGTTATGAACGTGTGTTCTGAAAATAGCAGTTGGAAGTGCTTTCGTGAAAAGATCAGCAGAGTTTTTGCTAGATTGCACATATCTCATTTCAATCTGGTTGTCCTTAATGAGATTTTGAGTGTATGAGAAGAATCTAGGTGGTATGTGTTTTGTTCGGTCACTTTTGATATACCCTTCTTTCATCTGTGCTATGCAAGCTGCATTATCTTCATAGATAGTTGTTGGACTTTTATCGCGTTCTAGTCCACAAGAATCAGTAATGAGTTGTGTCATTGATCTCAACCAAAAACATTCTCGAGTAGCTTCATGTAATGCAATCACTTCGGCATGATTTGACGATGTAGCAACAAGTGTTTGTTTTTGAGAACGCCATGATATTGCAGTACCTCCATTTAGGAATACATATCCAGTTTGAGATTTAGCTTTATGTGGATCAGATAAATAACCTGCATCTGCATAACCAACCAAATCTTGTTTTGATTCGTTAGAATAAAATAATCCTAAATCAGTAGTTCCTCGAAGGTATCGAAATATGTGTTGTTTGATGTACAAGTAAACTGCAACCTCAAGTAAACCAGCACGAGAACTATAGTGTTAGGCATGCTTATTTATTGGGGGTAGGCCTATCGGGAGTAACGTCCCCGATACATTTGATGTTATCTTTGTATTGCTTGATAATGAAATTAAACCGACAAGTAGAACTAACTTGTCATGGGGCAAACTTGAACGTTTAGTCTAAATATCACGCACTGGCATAACTTTTGGATCTGCGAGATCTACTTTTTGATCCTGCGGGAGATCAACTTTACAACTAAATCTTGTGGTCTAAAAACAACGATAACTACTTTTGTTAAACCTATGAACTTCACTCAACCATTTTGAAATTTCATAGCCCCACTTTTTACTATTTCATTACTGTTTTGAAACTATGGGGTGAGACACATGCTTGCTTTTAAATTTTTAACATGCAATATTTTAATAACTGTTTTACAATATTTATATACGTGAATTCATAGCCCCATTTTTTACTGTTTCATAACTGTTTTATAACTTTTGGGGTGAGAATACATGCACAACTTTTATAACTGTTTTACACGTATTAACTATTAAACTGTGATATGTTGGGCTATGACCAGCTAGCCCCCAACCGATAAGTATAAACGATAACTTGTTACGGGGTAAACTTGAAAGTCTAGTCTAAATATCAGTACTTACACGTATCTACTATTAAACTGTGATATGTTGGGCTATGACCAGCAAGCCCCCAACCGACAAGTATAAACGATAACTTGACACGGGGTAAACTTGAAAGTCTAGTCTAAATATCAGTACCAACTATTAAAACTATGCTATACCCGGCTATGTCCGACTAAGTCCCTACAGTGATATTTTTAAGTGCTGCGGCATGCTTATTTATTGGGGGTAGGCCTATCGGGAGTAACGTCCCCGATACATTTGACTCAGTCTTTGTATTACTTGATAATGAAATTTAAACCGACAAGGACAGACACAACTTGTCATGGGGCAAACTTGAACGTTTAGTCTAAATATCACGCACTGGCATAACTTTTGGATCTGCGAGATCTACTTTTTGATCCTGCGGGAGATCAACTTTACAACTAAATCTTGTGGTCTAAAAACAACGATAACTACTTTTGTTAAACCTATGAACTTCACTCAACCTTTTTGGTTGACACTTTAGCATGTTTTGTCTCAGGTGCTGTTTGATTCAAGCTTTCTTATCTACTACTTATGTGATGCTACTTGGACTTAGGATCAAGAGATATCGCATTTATTACTTCTGCATATGAACAATTACTTTATCGTTATTTCCATTATTGTAACGACATTTCATTTTCCGCTGCGTACTCAATAAAGTTAAATTTTCTCATTTAGTATTGTTCTCGTATTATAATATGTTGGTTTATTTGATATTAGTAACGTTTCTTCCAGACCCTATTGGGAGGACGTTGGTGTATACATATAGTCAATTTTGGTACACAAAGTATGTATTTTTATATTGAGATTTTAGGCTATAAATACTCATGAATGCAAGCATTAAACTTGCACCATTTCTCACACTTACAAAGTGTTTCTTTCTTTCTCTCCATTATCATCTTTGTTCTTACACTTCATTATTAGTATTCTAAATCAAGAATCAAATCACTAAAGGTAGTTATAAGCCTACTGAATTATAACATCAAGAATCAAACCACTAAAGGTAGTTATAAGCCTACTGAATTATAACATCAAGAATCAAACCACTAAAGGTAGTTATAAGCCTACTGAATTATAACACGTTATCAGCACGATTCCATTGTATTCCTAAATGGAGGTACTGCAATATCATGGCGTTCTCAAAAACAAACACTTGTTGCTACATCGTCAAATCATGCCGAAGTGATTGCATTACATGAAGCTACTCGAGAATGTTTTTGGTTGAGATCAATGACACAACTCATTACTGATTCTTGTGGACTAGAACGCGATAAAAGTCCAACAACTATCTATGAAGATAATGCAGCTTGCATAGCACAGATGAAAGAAGGGTATATCAAAAGTGACCGAACAAAACACATACCACCTAGATTCTTCTCATACACTCAAAATCTCATTAAGGACAACCAGATTGAAATGAGATATGTGCAATCTAGCAAAAACTCTGCTGATCTTTTCACGAAAGCACTTCCAACTGCTATTTTCAGAACACACGTTCATAACATTGGCATGAGACATGTTCAAATGATGTAACAGCTGAAGCGATGTCTACTTTAGGGGGAGTCAACTCCATGCTGCACTCTTTTTCCCTTAGCTAAAGTTTTTTTCCCACTGGGTTTTCTTTAGCAAGGTTTTTAACGAGGCAGTAATTTATAGTTGATCTTCAACAAAATAAAATTGCTATCCAAGGGGGAGTGTTATAATAATAATAATAATATAGATATGGATAGTCAATTTTGGTGTATACATATAGTCAATTTTGGTACACAAAGTATGTATTTTTTTTTTTTTTTTTTCGCGGTAATCAATGCACACTTGGTACTACATATTAGTGGTATCATAAAAATATAGGGCCTGGGTGAAATGTGACTTAATATCAAATCAACCAACATATTATAATATACGAGAACAATACTAAATGATAAAACAAACTTTATTGAGCACGCAGCGGAAAATGAAACGTAGTTACAATGATAGGAATAACAATAATGGAAATGTTCACATGCAGAAGTAATAAATGCGATATCTCTTGATCCTATGTCCAAGTAGCATCACATAAGTAGTAAGTATAAGAGCTTGAATCAAACAGCACCTGAGACAAAACATGCTAAAGTGTCAACCAAAAGGTTGAGTGAAGTTCATAGGTTTAACAAATAAGTTTGACCGTTTGTTTTAGACCACAAGATTTAATTTGTAAGGTTGATCTCCCGCAGGATCAAAAAGTAGATCTCGCAGATCCAAAAGTTATGCCAGTGCGTGATATTTAGACTAAACGTTCAAGTTTGCCCCATGACAAGTTGTGTCTGTCCTTGTCGGTTTAAATTTCATTATCAAGTAATAAAAAGACTGAGTCAAATGTATCGGGGACGTTACTCCCGATAGGCCTACCCCCAATAAATAAGCATGCCGCAGCACTTAAAAATATCACTGTAGGGACTTAGTCGGACATAGCCGGGTATAGCATAGTTTTAGCAGTTGGTACTTGTGTCTAAATTGTAAATAGTAAAAGCAGCATGTGTCTCACCCCAAATAAGTTAAATAAGTTTGCTAGCAATAAAGAGTGGGGCTATGAATTCACCTTAGTAAGTAGAGAGAGAGTTATTCCTCGGAATAAAGAGTTGAACGAGTGAGCAGGAAAGTCAACCTATTGACATTTAAGAGTAGTTAAGTGTTTTGCCCATGTTTAAGTTTAAGTATGTGTTTAAGTATAGTTTGTTTTACTAAGTTTCTATTCCTAGTAAGTTACTATTTTTATAATGTTTCCATTTTTAGAAAGTTTCTTATTTTACTAAGTTTCTATGACTATAGAGTTTCTACTTTTATGAGTGTTTTTCATTTTAGGATACTTGCCGTATTAGATAAGCTTCCAATCACCCCTTTCCCTTCGAATGGCTAATTTAGATCTAGGGGCTTGAGCCATAGGACCCTTTAAATCGGAAGTCCAAACCCTCTGCCTAGAATCTCGTAGAAACCATTCGTCAAGAAAGTTCGAAGATCTATACATCTCTAATACATATCCCAAAATGTTTTTGTGCTACAATATAATTAGTAGGTTATAGGTGCTAGTAATAGTAATAGTGTATACATGTTAAGTACTAGTATAAGTAGTATTAGGGTTTCATTAATTAGGGTTAGTTAATTACAGTAGTAATTAATAACTAGGGTTTAGTAATTAATGTCCTAGGGTTTCATAAATGTTTAGAGTTTAATTAATTAGGGTTTAAGAATTATAGTTTAGGTGTAATTAGGGTTTAAGGTTTTAATATGTATATGTATATATAATTCGTATATATATGTATATATATAAATATTTTTTTTTTTTACATGTATATATGTATATATAAATCTAGGTGTGTTTATGTATATACTTATGAATAACAAGTTTATAATATGAATATGAATTATCAAAGATCAAAGTTTATGTAAATAGTTTAGGGTTTATGTTATACCTTTGAAGATTCAAGATAATTAACAAAGAAAAGATGAACACGATGAAGATGGAAGATCAAAGCCTTGAAAATCTTGAAGAACTCCTTGAAGATTCTTGAAGAACACGAAGAACAAGCTTGAAGATCCGAATACCACATGAGAGGGAGAGGGAGAGATTGTTTTTGAGAGAGGATTTTGGTGTGATTTGTGAATGAGAAACTAGGTGTTTATATAGTGCAAGTATTAGAGTGTTAGTCAACATAAGGATGTTCTAATTAATGATTTTATTTTGTTTTATAATTTTTAGTCAACAATAGGTGGTACTAGTTTATAATTAGTCAACATAAGGATGTACTAGTTTACACTTTATTTTTAGTCAACATAAGGATGTAAGATTTTTTTAGTCTCATTATTATTACTATTATTATTATTATTATTATTATTATTATTTTTACATTTACTACATGATAAGTATTATTTTCTTTTTACTAATTCATGACTTGTATATATTTAGTTCCCAATTGTTTTATTATTTATATAAATGTCACTTTTTATTTATTACTTATAGGTTATTAGTTATAATATTACATAAATGCATAAATTTTAATTAGCAGTGAGTGTCGACTAACAGTTTATTATTTTCATCTTTTATTAACTTGTCAATTTTTGTACAAAGTTAATTAATATGTTTTCTAACTCTTAACACTTAACAATTGTTGATTAAAGTTTAATCATTAAGTTTTAATTATATTGTTTGGGCTTTTAATATTGGAAAAATATAGAATGGAAAAAATGAGGGTCGTTATAGTACCTCCCCGTTATTGAAAACTTCGTCCCGAAGTTTTTAGGTAGTTTCCTCGTTTGCATCAGCAGTTGAGAAGAGATGGGGATATTTCAGTTTCATATGGTCTTTGCGTTCCCAGGTATATTCGGGGCCTCTACGCGAATTCCAACGGACTTTAACGATAGGTATATTGCTTTTACGCGTTTGTTTGACCTCTCCTTCCATGATTTCTATAGGTTATTCAACGAAGTGCATTTTATCATTAATGCGAATATCATTCAAAATGATGATGTTATACAAGTCATTTCAGTAAATTAGATACATGAAATGTGTTATGAATAGTACTGAGCTCATTTAAAACCTTGAGCATTTTATGCCACAATATTAGGGCAGACAAACAAAGAGGAGTTCGTGAAAATCACAGTCATGAAATTTGATAGAGATCTTCATTGTTTACAACAAAAATATTTTAATGATGAATATAAGTTGAAAAATAAAGTTTTATCACTATTGAATAATATGGATAAAACGATTCGTTTATAGGAAGAGTATAAATGAAGCTATCATAAAAGAGTGAAATGAGAAAATTAAATGTTCGCCTTAACTTTTGACGTAGTCACGATTGATTTCCGGAATTCAAGGAATTAAAGGAAATCTTCGTAATCTATAAGATTTGATTCTCCGGTATTTACGAAATTTTGAGATTTGTTTGATTAAATGCGGTGATTTGCCTCGATTGATGTGTTTGGAATTTTGCTATAAATTAGCTTCTTTCGTTTCATTATCTTCACCACTTCTATACTTTCTTTCTCAATTCAAACTTCCAAAAGATTAAGAAAATGCTTAATCCAGTTCTGATCCTGGTTATTATATTGACCATCTATGCAGTCATTCTTCTTTTTCTTTTACCGCCAGAGGAATCTGTTTACTTCTACTATGCTCTTGGGGTTATAGTGTTTTTAATTATCCCGTGTCTTTATATTGCTATACGCATTGATATACACGGTTTGTAATTTCGGAGTCGTTATCGGGCTTTATATTTTCCCTTATATGTCGGAGCTTTATGCTTTTGTTTCTTCTTCCCGACTTCAAGTCAAGCGAGTAATGGTCCAGAATTCATAGGTATGAAGTTTCGAATGATCATAATATATAAAGTAGAAAGGAAATGTAATAGCACGATTTGATTTGTCATATTACCAGAATATCCGGAAAAGACCGAATCATCAAGAAAAATATGTTCTTGATATATTTAGAGGTTAAATAGAATGTAAGAGTCGTGTAACATGGAAAATGATGATTATAAAATCTATGAATCATCATCTTCCATTAAAAACTTAGCATGACTTACTGTAATATAATCACGTTGGCCTGACGTCATTATATTATACTAATTCATGCTTCAATTCCCAACACTTCTTCAAAGCATTTATAATTTAAACTCGAATTTTACAGAATATAGAAACTAAAACAGTTTCCTTTATAAAGATATCGCAAAGAGATACTTAATTGCGGACATGAATCGTTATGAAGATAACTTTCGAAATATAGAGGATATTTATGATGATATTTTGGAATTTCTAAGTTCGAAAGTTGATGAAGAAAAATTTTCCGCAAGCTTTTAACATGACTTCGGAGCAAGATATTCTCTAAAGATTTCACCGGATCCAAAATTACCTGGATTCTTTGAATATAGGGTTTGACCCTTGTGTTTGTCCTTGGTCTCCTCCATGGTTAGCTCAATCCGTTTTTCAGTTCCAAATTTTCTTTTGAGCTTTTCCAACGTACCATTCTTTATTATCAAACTGTTGGCCCTTAAGACCATCTACAATTTTTCTGTTTCCTCTGCATTTAATGCAGCCATATTTGAATCATCAATCCGAAATGGTTTCAAGAAATTTCATTTTTAGATGATTAAACGCTGATTGCGATCGTCAAGATTCAAAGGATGTTTTCAAGAATTTTAAATTTGAAGTGTTTAAGCGTAAGATGCATCCATCAATGGATCTAACGGTTGACGAAGAAATGTTGTGATTTTCAAAAGTAAGGAATGGTAAGTTCGGTGGTTTGATTTGATAATTCATCATAGAATACGAATGAATATAATTCATGAATGTAGTGATCTTTAGGAAGATAACACTTGCTAAAGCTTTACTTAAGTTTCGATATGTCAAAATCAGAGTATGTAACTGAATTTGTATGAAAATGGTTTTTCTTTGGTGAACATATACATATATCATGTGAATGTAAGTAGTATAGTTAACAACTGCTGAATCAGAATGGAAGAATGTACAATGTAACATATTTATATGAGATATGAATATCTCTCGGGTTTTACCTACCCGTTAAAATATTTTTTACAATTAACAGTTTGTACAAAAGAGAAGATATACGTTCATATATGTATTCTTCAGATGTAATCATGGTTTTAATGAGCTAATATAATATTAAACTCATTTGATTTGCTGTTGAAACGAGAATAAATAATCTCCAAAACCTTAGAGATTTCATAATTGTCGTGAAATATTTCGCTAATGAAGTTATGAATTAATACTTCATCGTTCATTGTTATTGATATACTTCGGTATATGATGTTGGTGCTCTTGGAATTCTTGTGAAATTCATAAGGCACTAATGATATTTTCTAGAAAGTTTCGAGTACATCAAAAATTAAAGTATACAATCAATCATATATTTGAGTAATACACTTGGTTTATTACGAAATGGAGTTTATTGTATTGAAGCAATGATTAACGATTGTTAAGTTATTAACAAAAGATGTACATCATAGCATATTGTGATATGAATTAACCATGTAGTACATACTAGTTAAGATTCACACGTAATAGCTTAGTACGAAAAGATTTATTATTGTTCCAATCCATATATATAAAGTATACATATGTAATTCTTCAGGAAGAATGAGTCAATACATCTTAACTCATTATTAATAATATTCCTTGGTATCTATGGGGCGTATGATGTTGATGTTTGAGGTACTGAGTGCGATGTTGAGGCGTGGAATGCGGATGTTGTCGTTGGTGAAGCTGGTGATGTTGGTGGTGATGCTGATGGTACTGGTGGTACTGGTTATGCTGCTGGTGCTGCTGCTGGTGTTCGTAGGTTTCGCACCATATTCTCCAGAGCCACTACTCGAGCGCGAAGCTCGTTGACTTCTTCTATTATTCCGGGATGATTGGCGGTTCGGACAAGTGGATGAATAAGATCTAAAATTTTAGATATTATATATTCGTGACTGGATATCCTGGAAATGAGGGTGAAAATAGTGTTCCGAACGGGTTCGCCAGTAAGTGCTTCAGGTTCTTCACCAAGAGGTGAATTCGGTTGGTGGAAGGGATCACCTTCTTCTTGTCTCCATTGATTAAGTTTACTACGAACCCATCCCCAATTCATCCAAAATAGATGATGGCTGATTGGTTGGTTCATTCCGGTTACGCTGTCATTGGAGCTCGAAGAGTTCGAGGAATCCATATTATGTGTTTGGAATTAGGGTTTTTGATATGAGATTAGTGTTGAATACTGGATGATATATTCGTCTCCTTGAATACGTGTATATAGCAAAAAGATTTCCGTAATTTACGGAGGGAATTTAGGAAAAGTGTTAGACAAAATCTATTGGGATAGATACGATAAGATATAATAAGATATGACGTGTCTATACTTTAATAATGGCAGTATGACGTGTCGAGATCATAAAGTGATAAGTATGTAATCTAATAATCTTTTGATTAAAGACTTTCAATTCGTATACTGTGATAACCCAATGACATTTTTCGATTCATAAACCGATGCATAAAGGCATAAGGCATATAGGTACGTGATATAACAGGGAGTTATATACGTTTGTGTGTGAGTAGTAACAATTATAAGAGTTTCAAAATCATGGATAATATTTCATGTAATACATATGTAATACACATAACCATGATAGATGACTTATGAATGTCAAGAATTTCTGAAATCATTGTGTCGCATTTAGATGCGGTGGTGTAATTGGATAGTACTCAGGAAAGTGAGCAGAGTTCTTAGATTAGCTCGTCATTCTAAGATAAGTAAAGTTTATAAAGTATAGTGTAGCATTTAACAGTTAAAGGCAACAATTAAAGGCACTATGGTCAAGAAAAGTTGTAGTCCTACATTAGGAAAGAGACTTTGATTAGAATCTTTAAGTCAAGTTTGGTAAAGCATGATTGTTAAGATTATAAGGCAATCCTAACCGATTAAGTGATTCTTGATTTAGAATATTAGTATTCTAAAAAGCTTATAACTACCTTTAGTGGTTTGATTCTTGATGTTATAATTCAGTAGGCTTATAACTACCTTTAGTGGTTTGATTCTTGATGTTATAATTCAGTAGGCTTATAACTACCTTTAGTGATTTGATTCTTGATTTAGAATACTAATAATGAAGTGTAAGAACAAAGATGATAATGGAGAGAAAGAAAGAAACACTTTGTAAGTGTGAGAAATGGTGCAAGTTTAATGCTTGCATTCATGAGTATTTATAGCCTAAAATCTCAATATAAAAATACATACTTTGTGTACCAAAATTGACTATATGTATACACCAAAATTGACTATCCATATCTATATTATTATTATTATTATAACACTCCCCCTTGGATAGCAATTTTATTTTGTTGAAGATCAACTATAAATTACTGCCTCGTTAAAAACCTTGCTAAAGAAAACCCAGTGGGAAAAAACTTTAGCTAAGGGAAAAAGAGTGCAGCATGGAGTTGACTCCCCCTCAAGTAGACATCGCTTCAGCTGTTACATCTTTTGAACATGTCTCATGCCAATGTTATGAACGTGTGTTCTGAAAATAGCAGTTGGAAGTGCTTTCGTGAAAAGATCAGCAGAGTTTTTGCTAGATTGCACATATCTCATTTCAATCTGGTTGTCCTTAATGAGATTTTGAGTGTATGAGAAGAATCTAGGTGGTATGTGTTTTGTTCGGTCACTTTTGATATACCCTTCTTTCATCTGTGCTATGCAAGCTGCATTATCTTCATAGATAGTTGTTGGACTTTTATCGCGTTCTAGTCCACAAGAATCAGTAATGAGTTGTGTCATTGATCTCAACCAAAAACATTCTCGAGTAGCTTCATGTAATGCAATCACTTCAGCATGATTTGACGATGTAGCAACAAGTGTTTGTTTTTGAGAACGCCATGATATTGCAGTACCTCCATTTAGGAATACATATCCAGTTTGAGATTTAGCTTTATGTGGATCAGATAAATAACCTGCATCTGCATAACCAACCAAATCTTGTTTTGATTCGTTAGAATAAAATAATTCTAAATCAGTAGTTCCTCGAAGGTATCGAAATATGTGTTTGATCCCATTCCAGTGTCTTTTGGTAGGAGCAGAGCTGAACCTTGCCAACAAATTAACTGCAAAAGAAATGTCAGGTCTTGTACAATTTGTAAGATACATAAGAGCTCCAATTGCACTAAGATATGGTACTTCTGGTCCAAGAATGTCTTCTTGATCTTCACATGGACGAAATGGATCAGCTTCAACATTGAGTGATCTAACAACCATAGGAGTACTTAATGGTTTTGCCTTGTCCATATTGAAACGTTTCAAAATCTTTTCAGTATATGTTGTTTGATGTACAAGTAAACCATTAGGCATATGCTCAATTTGTAAACCAAGGCAATACTTGGTTTTTCCGAGATCTTTCATTTCAAATTCTTTCTTTAGAAGTTGAATGGCTTCATGGATCTCTTTATTTGTACCTATGATGTTAAGATCATCAACATAAACAGCTATGATCACATATCCGGATGTTGTTTTCTTAATGAAAACACAAGGGCAAGTAAGATTATTTGTATACCCTTTGCTTATCAAGTAATCACTTAATCGGTTATACCACATACGTCCCGATTGTTTTAACCCATATAAAGATCTTTGTAATTTAATCGAATACATTTCTTTGGGTTTTGCATTTGATGCTTCTGGTACCTTAAATCCTTCAGGTATCTTCATATATATATCACTATCAAGTGATCCATATAGATAAGCAGTCACAACATCCATGAGATGCATTTCTAAATTTTTAGAAACTGCCAGACTGATTAAGTACCTAAAAGTAATTGCATCCATAACAGGAGAATAAGTTTCTTCATAATCAATTCCCGGTCTTTGAGAAAAACCTTGAGCTACAAGTCTAGCTTTATACCTTGTAACTTCATTTTTCTCATTTCTTTTTCGGACAAAAATCCATCTGTATCCTACAGGTTTCACATCTTTAGGAGTGAGAATGATGGATCCGAAAACTTTTCTTTTATTGAGTGATTCTAATTCAGCTCGTATTGCTTCTTTCCATTGAGCCCAATCATGTCTATTTTGACATTCAACCATAGATGTTGGTTCTGGATCATCATCATTATTCATGATGTCATATGCAACATTAAATGAAAATTTCTCATCAAGATTTTTCATTTCATTTCGGTTCCATAATATTTTTGAATATGCATAATTGATTGCAATTTCTGTATTGACATCATCAATCTCCTCTGCAGTAGGAGTACTGATTTTTGGTTCTTCTTGAACACTTTCTTTTACTTCATTATCAGCTGATTTTCTTTTTCGAGGATTTTTATCCTTTGAACCGATTGGTCTTCCACGTTTCTGACGTGGCAAAGATTCATGAGTGACGTTATTGCCAGCTTTTGGAATTTCAATTCGAGCTGGAGTATTTACTGCTGGTATATATGATTTTGTCACCGTTTTTGTATCTGTAAATGCATCAGGCAATTGATTTGCAAGTTCTTGTATATGCATTATCTTTTGAACTTCTGTCTCGCATTCTTTTGTGCGAGGATCAAGATACTTTAATTGAGGTTCACACCATGAAACATCATTTTCTTTATTTTTCATTTCTCCCCCTAATCTAGGGAACAATGTTTCATTAAAATGACAATCAGCAAAACGTGCTGTAAAAACGTCACCTGTCATAGGTTCAATATACCTTAATATTGAAGATGTTTCATATCCAACATATATTCCCAACCTCCTTTGAGGACCCATTTTTGTACGTTGTGGTGTCGCAATTGGAACATACACTGCACAACCAAATGTTCTAAGATGGGAAATATTTGGCTCTTGACCAAAAGCAAGTTGTAGGGGGGAATATTTATGACTTGCACTTGGTCTGATGCGAATCAATGCAGCAGCATGTAAAATTGCATGACCCCATATAGATACAGGGAGTTTTGTTCTCATTATCAATGGTCTAGCGATTAACTGTAAACGTTTAATCAATGACTCGGCTAAACCATTTTGTGTATGCACATGAGCAACAGAATGTTCAACAACAATTCCTATAGACATGCAATAGTCATTAAATGCTTGAGATGTAAATTCACCAGCATTATCAAGTCTCACCCTTTTAATGGTGTAATCAGGAAAATGAGCTCTCAATTTAATAATTTGGGCAAGAAATTTTGCAAATGCCACATTACGGCTTGATAACAGACAAACATGAGACCATCTGCTAGATGCGTCTATTAGAACCATGAAATATCTAAATGGTCCACATGGTGGATGAATTGGTCCACATATATCACCTTGAATTCTTTCAAGAAACATTGGTGATTCTTTCTCAACCTTAAGTGGTGAGGGTCTAGTTATCAATTTTCCAAGAGAGCAAGATGTACATGGAACCATTGTATCATGATGGATTTTTCTATCCTTTAGTGGATGTCCATGAGTACATTCAATAATCCTTTTCATCATTGTTGATCCTGGATGGCCTAATCTGTTATGCCATAAACTTAATACACCAGGATCAATATATTTTTCGTTAACTACCATATGTATTTCTGGTACATTTATATGTGTATAATGTAATCCAGAACTAAGTCTTGGCAGTTTTTCAACCACATGACTCTTGTCAGTGATACTTAAATATTTCTCATTTTCTGTTGTCACTGACTGATAATCATACCCGTTAAGGTATATGTCGGAGAAACTCAATAAATTTCTGCTTGACTTGGGAGAAAATAAGGCATCATTTATTAAAAATTTTGTACCATTTGGTAGTATGAAATTTGCCTTTCCTATCCCTTTTATCAAGTTAGCAGGTCCTGATATTGTATGTATAGTTCCTTCCGTTGGTTTTAGATCAATAAAATATTTCTCGGATTTAAGTATAGTGTGTGTAGTTCCACTGTCTGCTATACAGAGATCTCCACCACTTGATTGATGTTGTATTCCAGCAAAATTCATATTGAACTTCATATATAAGAAATAAATAGTGAGTACATTAATATTACACAATATTTTAAACGCAAATAGATAGTACTGAAACATTTAGCAAACATAATGACAAAGACAGACGATATTAAATCGTTTATTTTTCAAAAGACACACAACTTAAACATTCAAGAAATCTTCATATAAATCAGATGGTTTCTCAGTGACTGTTGGATCAATATTATCCACAAAATTTACTTCCTTTTCTTTACCTTTCAGCGAATCCTGATACATCTTAACAAGATGTTTAGATGTTCGGCAAGTATTAGCCCAGTGGCCCATTCTACCACATCTGTAGCAAGATTCTTCAGAATTTTTAGAAGAATTTTCTTCAACATCTTGTTTAATGGGCTTGTTTTGTGGTTGATATTTATATTTTCGTGGATTACTATTTCTTTGACCACCACGGCCACGACCACGACCACGTCCACGCCCATTACCATTACCATAAGGATGGTTTCTACCATAGTTATGGCTTTTGGCATGATGATGGTGATGGTTATTATAACCACGACCTTGCCCGCGTCCTTGTCCCTGTTTATAATTATTTGCAGTATTTGCTTCAGGGATTGCAAGTGTACCAGTAGGACGGGATTGCTGATTTTTCATTAATAGCTCATCATTTTGCTCTGCAACTAAGAGATATGAATTAAGTTCAGGATATGTTTTGAACTTTAGCATTCTCAAATTTCTTTGCACTGTGATGTTTGCAGCATTCATTGTGGAGAAAGTTTTCTCCATCATGTCTGCATCACTAATTTCATGTCCACAGAATTTAAGTTGTGAACATGTATTATACAGAGCTGAGCTGTATTCATTTACTTTCTTAAAGTCTTGGAACCTTAATGTTCTCCATTGTTCCATTGCAGCTGGAAGTAAAATTTCTCTTTGATTATTGAATCTGCTTTTGAGACCTTCCCATAAAACATGGGGATCTTCTACAGTCACATAATTATTTTGTAAGCATTCATCAATATGTTGATGAATAAAGCAACATGCCGTAGCTTGTTCTTTTTCAGAACAAGTGTTGTTTTCATTTATGGTTTCAAGAATGCCCATTGATTTAAGATGCATTTTTACTTTTATAACCCATGGCATGTAGTTGTTTCCAGTTGATTCTAAAGGAGTAAATTTAAGCTTTTCCAGATTCGACATTTTCTATTATCAAAAATTAAAACAAACATCATGATAAATTAGAGTCAATTTATATTCATAAGTATATAAACATTAAACATAAATTTAATATAACATAAATGATAAGTAGGTGACAGTGTCGACCATGTGTAAGCAATCATAAATAAATGTTATATAACAAAAATATAAATATTAGTAAACATAAATGAAAATTTGGCGACAGTGTCGACCATATATTTTTTCAGGTGGTATAACCGACCTATATCATTCTGGTGGTATAACCGACCATATATCATTTTGGTGGTATAACCGACCATATATCATTTTGGTGGTATAACCGACCATATATCATTTTGGTGGCAGAGCCAACCATATTTAGTATTAAGATTATCGTGCTGATAACGTGTAATAATGAGGGTCTGGAAGAAAATCGGTTTAATTCCTGAAGAAAATTTTCTCATTTTTAGTTTTAATTAAGTACTTTCTCTTATGATATGGGAGTGGGACTAATAGTTGTGGTGCTACTGCTGGCGTTGACTACATGGAGATTTCTGAATTTGTTGTGGTTTAAACCCAAAAAGATAGAAAAATTGTTAAGAGCTCAAGGTTTGAAAGGCAGCCGGTACAAGTTCATGTTTGGTGATATGAAAGAGATGGCACAAATGACACGCCAAGCCAGATCTAAACCCATCGGTCTCGATGATGATATCGTGGTTCGGGTTTCGCCTTTCGTTCATAAAACTGTTGAAGCTTATGGTACGTATAGTACCACAATTACTTTTAATTATACGTAATTAATTACTTTATAAGGTTCATTATATATTATATATCTATATCTAAAATGTTATAATAATAATAATAATATAGATATGGATAGTCAATTTTGGTGTATACATATAGTCAATTTTGGTACACAAAGTATGTATTTTTATATTGAGATTTTAGGCTATAAATACTCATGAATGCAAGCATTAAACTTGCACCATTTCTCACACTTACAAAGTGTTTCTTTCTTTCTCTCCATTATCATCTTTGTTCTTACACTTCATTATTAGTATTCTAAATCAAGAATCAAATCACTAAAGGTAGTTATAAGCCTACTGAATTATAACATCAAGAATCAAACCATATCTATATATCAGTACTTTCTTGGGAACATTTTGGTGGTATAACTTGCACTTTTTACAATCTGTAACATCCTCCAGATAGGGTCTGGAAGAAACGTCACTAATATCTAATAAACCAACATATTATAATATACGAGAACAATACTACATGATAAAATCAAACTTTATTGAGAGTACGCAGCGGAAAATGAAATGTCGTTACAAGAATTGAAATTACAATAAAGTAATTGTTCATATGCAAGAATAATAAATGCGATATCTCTTGATCCTAAGTCCAAGTAGCATCACATAAGTAGTAGATAAGAAAGCTTGAATCAAACAGCAACTGAGACAAAACATGCTAAAGTGTCAACCAAAAAGGTTGAGTGAAGTTCATAGGTTTAACAAAAGTAGTTATCGTTGTTTTAGACCACAAGATTTAGTTTGTAACATTGATCTCCCGCAGGATCAAAAAGTAGATCTCGCAGATCCAAAAGTTATGCCAGTGCGTGATATTTAGACTAAACGTTCAAGTTTGTCCCATGACAAGTTGTGTCTGTCCTTGTCGGTTTAAATTTCATTATCAAGTAATACAAAGACTGAGTCAAATGTATCGGGGACGTTACTCCCGATAGGCCTACCCCCAATAAATAAGCATGCCGCAGCACTTAAAAATATCACTGTAGGGACTTAGTCGGACATAGCCGGGTATAGCATAGTTTTAATAGTTGGTACTGATATTTAGACTAGACTTTCAAGTTTACCTCGTGTCAAGTTATCGTTTATACTTGTCGGTTGGGGGCTTGCTGGTCATAGCCCAACATATCACAGTTTAATAGTAGATACGTGTAAGTACTGATATTTAGACTAGACTTTCAAGTTTACCCCGTAACAATTTATCGTTTATACTTATCGGTTGGGGGCTAGCTGGTCATAGCCCAACATATCACAGTTTAATAGTTAATACGTGTAAAACAGTTATAAAAGTTGTGCATGTATTCTCACCCCAAAAGTTATAAAACAGTTATGAAACAGTAAAAAATGGGGCTATGAATTCACGTATATAAATATTGTAAAACAGTTATTAAAATATTGCATGTTAAAAATTTAAAAGCAAGCATGTGTCTCACCCCATAGTTTCAAAACAGTAATGAAATAGTAAAAAGTGGGGCTATGAAATTCACCTTAGTAACTAGAGAGAGAGTTATTCCTCGGAATAAAGAGTTGAACGAGTGAGCAGGAAAGTCAACCTATTGACATTTAAGAGTAGTTAAGTGTTTTGCCCATGTTTAAGTTTAAGTATGTGTTTAAGTATAGGTTGTTTTACTAAGTTTCTATTCCTAGTAAGTTACTATTTTTATAAAGTTTCCATTTTTAGAAAGTTTCTTATTTTACTAAGTTTCTATGACTAGAGAGTTTCTACTTTTATGAGTGTTTTTCATTTTAGGATACTTGCCGTATTAGATAAGCTTCCAATCACCCCTTTCCCTTCGAATGGCTAATTTAGATCTAGGGGCTTGAGCCATAGGACCCTTTAAATCGGAAATCCAAACCCTCTGCCTAGAATCTCGTAGAAACCATTCGTCAAGAAAGTTCGAAGATCTATACATCTCTAATACATATCCCAAAATGTTTTTGTGCTACAATATAAGTAGTAGGTTATAGGTGCTAGTAATAGTAATAGTGTATACATGTTAAGTACTAGTATAAGTAGTATTAGGGTTTAAGGTTTTAATATGTATATGTATATATAATTCGTATATATATGTATATATATATATAAAAATATATTTTTTCTACATGTATATATGTATATATAAATCTTGGTGTGTTTATGTATATACTTATGAATAACAAGTTTATAATATGAATATGAATTAACAAAGATCAAAGTTTATGTAAATATTTTAGGGTTTATGTTATACCTTTGAAGATTCAAGATAATTAACAAAGAAAAGATGAACACGATGAAGATGGAAGATTAAAGCCTTGAAAATCTTAAAGAACTCCTTGAAGATTCTTGAAGAACACGAAGAACAAGCTTGAAGATCCGAATATCACAAGAGAGGGATAGGGAGAGATTGTTTTTGAGAGAGGATTTTGGTGTGATTTGTGAATGAGAAACTGGGTGTTTATATAGTGCAAGTATTAGAGTGTTAGTCAACATAAGGATGTTCTAATTAATAATTTTATTTTATTTTATAATTTTTAGTCAACAATAGGTGGTACTAGTTTATAATTAGTCAACATAAGGATGTACTAGTTTACACTTTATTTTTAGTCAACATAAGGATGTAAGATTTTTTTAGTCTCATTATTATTACTATTATTATTATTATTTTTACATTTACTACATGATAAGTATTATTTTCTTTTTACTAATTCATGACTTGTATATATTTAGTTCCCAATTGTTTTATTATTTATATAAATGTCACTTTTTATTTATTACTTATAGGTTATTAGTTATAATATTACATAAATGCATAAATTTTAATTAGCAATGAGTGTCGACTAACAGTTTATTATTTTCATCTTTTATTAACTTGTCAATATTTGCACAAAGTTAATTAATATGTTTTCTAACTCTTAACACTTAACAATTGTTGATTAAAGTTTAATCATTAAGTTTTAATTATATTGTTTGGGCATTTAATATTGGAAAAATATAGAATGGAAAAATGAGGGTCGTTATAGTACCTCCCCGTTATTAGAAACTTCGTCCCGAAGTTTTAGGTAAAGCTCTCGTTTGCATCAGCAGTTGAGAAGAGATAGAGGTATTTCCGTATCATTTGGTCTTCGTATTCCCATGTATGTTAGGGGCGGCTACGCGAATCACAACGGATTTTAATAGAGTTTGATTTTCACGTTCCCTAGTACAATCGGGGCCCTTTCGTGAATTCCAATGAGTGTTAACAATAAGTATATTGTTTTGTTTACACGTTTGATCTCATGATCCTTAACCTTATTAGGTCGTTTACAAAGTACATTAAGTGCGGAGATTTTCCAAGGAATAACAAGAGTGTCGTTTGACTAGTTTTCCTTTAAAAGGAAAGATGATGTTATATCAGCATGAAATGTATCGTTGAGCTCATTAAGATTTTGAGTGTTTATGCCGCAATAGTAGGGCAGATAAAATAGAGTAGAGTACGTAAAGATTTCAGTTACGTAGTTTGATGTATGGCTGGTGCTTGTTAGGGATAGTACCAGCTTCAAGTTGCGAAAAGTAACCATGATACCTTTAGTTTTCAAGAGATGTTTAATAGATAAATGAGACATTAGTTGAGGATTCATTGACCTCAGGATAATACGAGTGATTAAATGAAAGACATCGTTCAGTATACATGAGAACTTGTCTTTAGAAATAGTTTCAGAATGTAGCTTCAAGATTTATGATTTCAGCTTCATGTCGAATCATAGATCTAGACTTGACTAGAATAACATCTAGTTGTAATCCAAGAAGGAAGAAATGTGTAGAGTATCTTCATAAATGCTTAAGGTAACTCCTTCAGAGTTAGAAAAGTGTTTTCGCACCAATGGCGGGTCAGTCTATTATTTACTTATGAGTTTAAACGCGGATTCGAATAAAGGTGAATCATTGTTTATAAGATATTGTTTCTATCATGAAGGAACCTCTGCTTCCTTATTCAAAAGATCGTAGTACTGATGTTTACGAGGATGTTGTGGTTTAGCCGTGAGATACCGAAAGTAGGAGCTTCTTAATGATTAGCATAGAAATGAAGAGATGACGTACGTAAAGAGGTAAGTCTCGTTCTTACACGGAGAATGAGAATAAAGGTGATCCAAACGCATTAGAGAGAAATACGAAAGTTTTAATAATGAGCAAAAGTAATTTTTGAAAAGTTGTGACATTCATTATAACAATATAAACGAAGCGGAGCTATTAGTAAGACTTGAGTTATGTACATCACGTACTATTTACGTGAAATAATTTGACCAATAAAAAAAAGAGTTGATTAAAAGAATGTTTAATTTGATAAAACAAAGGTAAATTGATAAAAATGCGAAAGTGTTTTTATAATTAGTGAAAGTAATTTTTAGAGAAGGTGACGAAATGATGTCCATAGTAAAACTAGGGTTTCGTAAAATTTGTAAAGTAATTTCGATTTAATCAAAGTGAAAATTTGTAGAAGCGAAAGTATTTATTTAATATGTACTAGTCAAAGTACATAAAGTTAAATTTATGTATAAGATTTTATAAATCGCATAAGTGAAAAATCAATTTTTTTTTTAAATTCCAAGATAGTTTGAAAATAAAGACTTGCGTAAGAAATCTTTGGAAAACAGGGTACTTGTATTTAAGAGTTTATCTGTTTAAGAAAAATTGATTGAAGATTTTAAAATTCCGGAGATAATTGTGTAATAATTGTTTCGAGGTAGTGAAAACTAATGAATTGGCTTTTATCAGGGCGTGAGTCTTTGGACTCGGAATATTAGCGTTGAAGTAAGAAGGATGATAATGTGATTATCATTAATTGAGTAAATCCCTCGGATTTAGAGTTATGTATGAAGGAACATCAAATAGGATTTGCAAACTTTGAATCGTTCGAGTGATAGTGAGAGTTCGAGATTTCGGCATAAATAATCTGGCAGTCGCAGAGACAAGTATAAACAAATGCTATAGCAGTGACTATCAACTATGTAATGATCGTCTGAATTTAGCCTTAGTTGGTCTGAGAGGAGGATACGTTAAAGTATGATGGAATCATTTCAGTTGTTACAGCAGTATGTGATGAGGTTAGCTCCAGCCACAACTTGAGATAGTGTATTTCACCTTTGATTTTCGAGTTGACAATGATCGATTATTGTTTGAGTATGATACCATTACTTGCATGGTGCCAAGTAGTCTATTATAACTAGATGCACGAGTGCAAAAGTTTCTTGACTATAATAGTCAAAACGATACACGTATGGAGGTTCCCTTCTTCAAAAGGTTATGCATATGAGATATTCGTCATCTCGACATAGATAATGTAATATTGGACATGTTGTTTGTAATATCGACGTTTGAGGGTTCAAATGGGTTTTTGAATGTCATATATAAATTTACACCAAAAGTGTATTAATAGAGAGGATTTGGATATAACAAGTGATAATTAAGTATCAATGATCAGGAGGTATTCATTTAGGATAATGAACGTAAAATCTCAAGGTTCGATTGTTCACATCCTTTGTGGTATATGAAAGATTGTTAAATGAGTATCAGATAGATTTTCGTATATCTACAAATATTGAGATGATCATTTTTCACCCTTAATGCCCTTGCATTTGGGTTTTTGAACAGATAGTTTGAGAATTTTTTTCCTTGATTCACTTTTTATTCCATATGTCATGATATTGGAATAACTCTATGAATTACTGGAATATAATCACATTGGACACCGTCATTATATTTCACTAATTCATATTTTCATTTCAATATCACTCCATAAGGTCAGGATATGTGATCAATGATGATTTCTAATATGGTGTGTTAAGGATAGCAGTAATCTTAGCTGGATCGATAACATGTCAGTTTTAAGCCAAAACTTGCACTTGGAAAGGTTTGCGTAGAGTTGTTCTTTTTCTTAAGAGTTCAAGAATGAATTTGTAAATGTTGCTCATGTTCTTTCTCACTCTTGGAGCAGATCAAAATGTTTTCCATGAAAAGACTCACGCCCTGATAAAAGCCAATTCATTAGTTTTCACTACCTTGAAACAATTATTACACAATTATCTCCGGAATTTTAAAATCTTCAATCAATTTTTCTTAAACAGATAAACTCTTAAATACAAGTACCCTGTTTTCCAAAGATTTCTTACGCAAGTCTTTATTTTCAAACTATCTTGGAATTTAAAAAAAAAATTGATTTTTCACTTATGCGATTTATAAAATCTTATACATAAATTTAACTTTATGTACTTTGACTAGTACATATTAAATAAATACTTTCGCTTCTACAAATTTTCACTTTGATTAAATCGAAATTACTTTACAAATTTTACGAAACCCTAGTTTTACTATGGACATCATTTCGTCACCTTCTCTAAAAATTACTTTCACTAATTATAAAAACACTTTCGCATTTTTATCAATTTACCTTTGTTTTATCAAATTAAACATTCTTTTAATCAACTCTTTTTTTTATTGGTCAAATTATTTCACGTAAATAGTACGTGATGTACATAACTCAAGTCTTACTAATAGCTCCGCTTCGTTTATATTGTTATAATGAATGTCACAACTTTTCAAAAATTACTTTTGCTCATTATTAAAACTTTCGTATTTCTCTCTAATGCGTTTGGATCACCTTTATTCTCATTCTCCGTGTAAGAACGAGACTTACCTCTTTACGTACGTCATCTCTTCATTTCTATGCTAATCATTAAGAAGCTCCTACTTTCGGTATCTCACGGCTAAACCACAACATCCTCGTAAACATCAGTACTACGATCTTTTGAATAAGGAAGCAGAGGTTCCTTCATGATAGAAACAATATCTTATAAACAATGATTCACCTTTATTCGAATCCGCGTTTAAACTCATAAGTAAATAATAGACTGACCCGCCATTGGTGCGAAAACACTTTTCTAACTCTGAAGGAGTTACCTTAAGCATTTATGAAGATACTCTACACATTTCTTCCTTCTTGGATTACAACTAGATGTTATTCTAGTCAAGTCTAGATCTATGATTCGACATGAAGCTGAAATCATAAATCTTGAAGCTACATTCTGAAACTATTTCTAAAGACAAGTTCTCATGTATACTGAACGATGTCTTTCATTTAATCACTCGTATTATCCTGAGGTCAATGAATCCTCAACTAATGTCTCATTTATCTATTAAACATCTCTTGAAAACTAAAGGTATCATGGTTACTTTTCGCAACTTGAAGCTGGTACTATCCCTAACAAGCACCAGCCATACATCAAACTACGTAACTGAAATCTTTACGTACTCTACTCTATTTTATCTGCCCTACTATTGCGGCATAAACACTCAAAATCTTAATGAGCTCAACGATACATTTCATGCTGATATAACATCATCTTTCCTTTTAAAGGAAAACTAGTCAAACGACACTCTTGTTATTCCTTGGAAAATCTCCGCACTTAATGTACTTTGTAAACGACCTAATAAGGTTAAGGATCATGAGATCAAACGTGTAAACAAAACAATATACTTATTGTTAACACTCATTGGAATTCACGAAAGGGCCCCGATTGTACTAGGGAACGTGAAAATCAAACTCTATTAAAATCCGTTGTGATTCGCGTAGCAGCCCCTAACATACATGGGAATACGAAGACCAAATGATACGGAAATACCTCTATCTCTTCTCAACTGCTGATGCAAACGAGAGCTTTACCTAAAACTTCGGGACGAAGTTTCTAATAACGGGGAGGTACTATAACGACCCTCATTTTTCCATTCTATATTTTTCCAATATTAAATGCCCAAACAATATAATTAAAACTTAATGATTAAACTTTAATCAACAATTGTTAAGTGTTAAGAGTTAGAAAACATATTAATTAACTTTGTGCAAATATTGACAAGTTAATAAAAGATGAAAATAATAAACTGTTAGTCGACACTCATTGCTAATTAAAATTTATGCATTTATGTAATATTATAACTAATAACCTATAAGTAATAAATAAAAAGTGACATTTATATAAATAATAAAACAATTGGGAACTAAATATATACAAGTCATGAATTAGTAAAAAGAAAATAATACTTATCATGTAGTAAATGTAAAAATAATAATAATAATAGTAATAATAATGAGACTAAAAAAATCTTACATCCTTATGTTGACTAAAAATAAAGTGTAAACTAGTACATCCTTATGTTGACTAATTATAAACTAGTACCACCTATTGTTGACTAAAAATTATAAAATAAAATAAAATTATTAATTAGAACATCCTTATGTTGACTAACACTCTAATACTTGCACTATATAAACACCCAGTTTCTCATTCACAAATCACACCAAAATCCTCTCTCAAAAACAATCTCTCCCTATCCCTCTCTTGTGATATTCGGATCTTCAAGCTTGTTCTTCGTGTTCTTCAAGAATCTTCAAGGAGTTCTTTAAGATTTTCAAGGCTTTAATCTTCCATCTTCATCGTGTTCATCTTTTCTTTGTTAATTATCTTGAATCTTCAAAGGTATAACATAAACCCTAAAATATTTACATAAACTTTGATCTTTGTTAATTCATATTCATATTATAAACTTGTTATTCATAAGTATATACATAAACACACCAAGATTTATATATACATATATACATGTAGAAAAAATATATTTTTATATATATATATACATATATATACGAATTATATATACATATACATATTAAAACCTTAAACCCTAATACTACTTATACTAGTACTTAACATGTATACACTATTACTATTACTAGCACCTATAACCTACTACTTATATTGTAGCACAAAAACATTTTGGGATATGTATTAGAGATGTATAGATCTTCGAACTTTCTTGACGAATGGTTTCTACGAGATTCTAGGCAGAGGGTTTGGATTTCCGATTTAAAGGGTCCTATGGCTCAAGCCCCTAGATCTAAATTAGCCATTCGAAGGGAAAGGGGTGATTGGAAGCTTATCTAATACAGCAAGTATCCTAAAATGAAAAACACTCATAAAAGTAGAAACTCTCTAGTCATAGAAACTTAGTAAAATAAGAAACTTTCTAAAAATGGAAACTTTATAAAAATAGTAACTTACTAGGAATAGAAACTTAGTAAAACAACCTATACTTAAACACATACTTAAACTTAAACATGGGCAAAACACTTAACTACTCTTAAATGTCAATAGGTTGACTTTCCTGCTCACTCGTTCAACTCTTTATTCCGAGGAATAACTCTCTCTCTAGTTACTAAGGTGAATTTCATAGCCCCACTTTTTACTATTTCATTACTGTTTTGAAACTATGGGGTGAGACACATGCTTGCTTTTAAATTTTTAACATGCAATATTTTAATAACTGTTTTACAATATTTATATACGTGAATTTCATAGCCCCACTTTTTACTATTTCATTACTGTTTTGAAACTATGGGGTGAGACACATGCTTGCTTTTAAATTTTTAACATGCAATATTTTAATAACTGTTTTACAATATTTATATACGTGAATTTCATAGCCCCACTTTTTACTATTTCATTACTGTTTTGAAACTATGGGGTGAGACACATGCTTGCTTTTAAATTTTTAACATGCAATATTTTAATAACTGTTTTACAATATTTATATACGTGAATTCATAGCCCCATTTTTTACTGTTTCATAACTGTTTTATAACTTTTGGGGTGAGAATACATGCACAACTTTTATAACTGTTTTACACGTATTAACTATTAAACTGTGATATGTTGGGCTATGACCAGCTAGCCCCCAACCGATAAGTATAAACGATAAATTGTTACGGGGTAAACTTGAAAGTCTAGTCTAAATATCAGTACTTACACGTATCTACTATTAAACTGTGATATGTTGGGCTATGACCAGCAAGCCCCCAACCGACAAGTATAAACGATAACTTGACACGAGGTAAACTTGAAAGTCTAGTCTAAATATCAGTACCAACTATTAAAACTATGCTATACCCGGCTATGTCCGACTAAGTCCCTACAGTGATATTTTTAAGTGCTGCGGCATGCTTATTTATTGGGGGTAGGCCTATCGGGAGTAACGTCCCCAATACATTTGACTCGGTCTTTGTATTACTTGATAATGAAATTTAAACCGACAAGGACAGACACAACTTGTCATGGGGCAAACTTGAACGTTTAGTCTAAATATCACGCACTGGCATAACTTTTGGATCTGCGAGATCTACTTTTTGATCCTGCGGGAGATCAACGTTACAAAATAAATCTTGTGGTCTAAAACAACGATAACTACTTTTGTTAAACCTATGAACTTCACTCAACCTTTTTGGTTGACACTTTAGCATGTTTTGTCTCAGTTGCTGTTTGATTCAAGCTTTCTTATCTACTACTTATGTGATGCTACTTGGACTTAGGATCAAGAGATATCGCATTTATTATTCTTGCATATGAACAATTACTTTATTGTAATTTCAATTCTTGTAACGACATTTCATTTTCCGCTGCGTACTCTCAATAAAGTTTGATTTTATCATGTAGTATTGTTCTCGTATATTATAATATGTTGGTTTATTAGAAATTACAATAATTTCTATTAGTAACTTAGTAAACCACTAAAGTAAATGGTTGACACTTTATGAGAAAATTTAACTTTATTGAGTACGCAGCGGAAAATGAAATGTCGTTACAATAATGGAAATAACGATAAAGTAATTGTTCATATGCAGAAGTAATAAATGCGATATCTCTTGATCCTAAATCCAAGTAGCATCACATAAGTAGTAGATAAGAAAGCTTGAATCAAACAGCACCTGAGACAAAACATGCTAAAGTGTCAACCAAAATGGTTGAGTGAAGTTCATAGGTTTAACAAAAGTAGTTATCGTTGTTTTTAGACCACAAGATTTAGTTGTAAAGTTGATCTCCCGCAGGATCAAAAAGTAGATCTCGCAGATCCAAAAGTTATGCCAGTGCGTGATATTTAGACTAAACGTTCAAGTTTGCCCCATGACAAGTTAGTTCTACTTGTCGGTTTAATTTCATTATCAAGCAATACAAAGATAACATCAAATGTATCGGGGACGTTACTCCCGATAGGCCTACCCCCAATAACTAAGCATGCCGCAGCACCTAAAAATATCACTGTAGGGACTTAGTCGGACATAGCCGGGTATAGCATAGTTTTAGTTGGTACTTGTGTCTAAATTGTAAATAGTAAAAGCAGCATGTGTCTCACCCCAATAAGTATAAAAAGTAAATTGAGCTCAAGTAAAGTGGGGCTATAAAAATCACGTATATAAATATTGTAAAACAGTTATTAAAATATTGCATGTTAAAAATTTAAAAGCAAGCATGTGTCTCACCCCATAGTTTCAAAACAGTAATGAAATAGTAAAAAGTGGGGCTATGAAATTCACCTTAGTAAGTAGAGAGAGTTATTCCTCAGAATAGAGAGTTGAACGAGTGAGCAGGAAAGTCAACCTATTGACATTTAAGAGTAGTTAAGTGTTTTGCCCATGTTTAAGTTTAAGTATGTGTTTAAGTATAGTTTGTTTTACTAAGTTTCTATTCCTAGTAAGTTACTATTTTTATAAAGTTTCTATTTTTAGAAAGTTTCTTATTTTACTAAGTTTCTATGACTAGAGAGTTTCTACTTTTATGATTGTTTCCATTTTAGGATACTTGCCGTATTAGATAAGCTTCCAATCACCCCTTTCCCTTCGAATGGCTAATTTAGATCTAGGGGCTTGAGCCATAGGATCCTTTAAATCGGAAATCCAAACCCTCTGCCTAGAATCTCGTAGAAACCATTCGTCAAGAAAGTTCGAAGATCTATACATCTCTAATACATATCCCAAAATGTTTTTGTGCTACAATATAATTAGTAGGTTATAGGTGCTAGTAATAGTAATAGTGTATACATGTTAAGTACTAGTATAAGTAGTATTAGGGTTTCATTAATTAGGGTTAGTTAATTAAAGTAGTAATTAATAACTAGGGTTTAGTAATTAATGTCCTAGGGTTTCATAAATGTTTAGAGTTTAATTAATTAGGGTTTAAGAATTATAGTTTAGGTGTAATTAGGGTTTAAGGTTTTAATATGTATATGTATATATAATTCGTATATATATGTGTATATATATATATATAAATATTTTTTTTTACATGTATATATGTATATATAAATCTAGGTGTGTTTATGTATATACTTATGAATAACAAGTTTATAATATGAATATGAATTATCAAAGATCAAAGTTTATGTAAATAGTTTAGGGTTTATGTTATACCTTTGAAGACTCAAGATAATTAACAAAGAAAAGATGAACACGATGAAGATGGAAGATCAAAGCCTTGAAAATCTTGAAGAACTCCTTGAAGATTCTTGAAGAACACGAAGAACAAGCTTGAAGATCCGAATATCACAAGAGAGGGAGAGGGAGAGATTGTTTTTGAGAGAGGATTTTGGTGTGATTTGTGAATGAGAAACTAGGTGTTTATATAGTGCAAGTATTAGAGTGTTAGTCAACATAAGGATGTTCTAATTAATGATTTTATTTTGTTTTATAATTTTTAGTCAACAATAGGTGGTACTAGTTTATAATTAGTCAACATAAGGATGTACTAGTTTACACTTTATTTTTAGTCAACATAAGGATGTAAGATTTTTTTAGTCTCATTATTATTACTATTATTATTATTATTATTATTATTATTTTTACATTTACTACATGATAAGTATTATTTTCTTTTTACTAATTCATGACTTGTATATATTTAGTTCCCAATTGTTTTATTATTTATATAAATGTCACTTTTTATTTATTACTTATAGGTTATTAGTTATAATATTACATAAATGCATAAATTTTAATTAGCAGTGAGTGTCGACTAAAAGTTTATTATTTTCATCTTTTATTAACTTGTCAATTTTTGTACAAAGTTAATTAATATGTTTTCTAACTCTTAACACTTAACAATTGTTGATTAAAGTTTAATCATTAAGTTTTAATTATATTGTTTGGGCTTTTAATATTGGAAAAATATAGAATGGAAAAATGAGGGTCGTTATAGTACCTCCCCGTTATTGAAAACTTCGTCCCGAAGTTTTTAGGTAGTTTCCTCGTTTGCATCAGCAGTTGAGAAGAGATGGGGATATTTCCGTTTCATATGGTCTTTGCGTTCCCAGGTATATTCGGGGCCTCTACACGAATTCCAATGGACTTTAACGATAGGTATATTGCTTTTACGCGTTTGTTTGACCTCTCCTTCCATGATTTCTATAGGTTATTCAACGAAGTGCATTTTATCATTAATGCGAATATCATTCAAAATGATGATGTTATACAAGTCATTTCAGTAAATTGGATACATGAAATGTGTTATGAATAGTACTGAGCTCATTTAAAACCTTGAGCATTTTATGCCACAATATTAGGGCAGACAAACAAAGAGGAGTTCGTGAAAATCACAGTCATGAAATTTGATAGAGATCTTCATTGTTTACAACAAGAATATTTTAATGATGAATATAAGTTGAAAAATAAAGTTTTATCACTATTGAATAATATGGATAAAACGATTCGTTTATAGGAAGAGTATAAATGAAGCTATCATAAAAGAGTGAAATGAGAAAATTAAATGTTCGCCTTAACTTTTGACGTAGTCACGATTGATTTCCGGAATTCAAGGAATTAAAGGAAATCTTCGTAATCTATAAGATTTGATTCTCCGGTATTTACGAAATTTTGAGATTTGTTTGATTAAATGCGGTGATTTGCCTCGATTGATGTGTTTGGAATTTTGCTATAAATTAGCTTCTTTCGTTTCATTATCTTCACCACTTCTATACTTTCTTTCTCAATTCAAACTTTCAAAAGATTAAGAAAATGCTTAATCCAGTTCTGATCCTGGTTATTATATTGACCATCTATGCAGTCATTCTTCTTTTTCTTTTACCGCCAGAGGAATCTGTTTACTTCTACTATGCTCTTGGGGTTATAGTGTTTTTAATTATCCCGTGTCTTTATATTGCTATACGCATTGATATACACGGTTTGTAATTTCGGAGTCGTTATCGGGCTTTATATTTTCCCTTATATGTCGGAGCTTTATGCTTTTGTTTCTTCTTCCCGACTTCAAGTCAAGCGAGTAATGGTCCAGAATTCATAGGTATGAAGTTTCGAATGATCATAATATATAAAGTAGAAAGGAAAGGTAATAGCACGATTTGATTTGTCATATTACCAGAATATCCGGAAAAGACCGAATCATCAAGAAAAATATTTTCTTGATATGTTTAGAGGTTAAATAGAATGTAAGAGTCGTGTAATATGGAAAATGATGATTATAAAATCTATGAATCATCATCTTCCATTAAAAACTTAGCATGACTTACTGTAATATAATCACGTTGGCCTGACGTCATTATATTATACTAACTCATGCTTCAATTCCCAACACTTCTTCAAAGCATTTATAATTTAAACTCGAATTTTACAGAATATAGAAACTAAAACAGTTTCCTTTATAAAGATATCGCAAAGAGATACTTAATTGCGGACATGAATCGTTATGAAGATATCTTTCGAAATATAGAGGATATTTATGATGATATTTTGGAATTTCTAAGTTCGAAAGTTGATGAAGAAAAATTTTCCGCAAGCTTTTAACATGACTTCGGAGCAAGATATTCTCTAAAGATTTCACCGGATCCAAAATTACCTGGATTCTTTGAATATAGGGTTTGACCCTTGTGTTTGTCCTTGGTCTCCTCCATGGTTAGCTCAATCCGTTTTTCAGTTCCAAATTTTCTTTTGAGCTTTTCCAACGTACCATTCTTTATTATCAAACTGTTGGCCCTTAAGACCATCTACAATTTTTCTGTTTCCTCTGCATTTAATGCAGCCATATTTGAATCATCGGTTATCAATCTGAAATGGTTTCAAGAAATTTCATTTTTAGATGATTAAACGCTGATTGCGATCGTCAAGATTCAAAGGATGTTTTCAAGAATTTTAAATTTGAAGTGTTTAAGCGTAAGATGCATCCATCAATGGATCTAACGGTTGACGAAGAAATGTTGTGATTTTCAAAAGTAAGGAATGGTAAGTTCGGTGGTTTGATTTGATAATTCATCATAGAATACGAATGAATATAATTCATGAATGTAGTGATCTTTAGGAAGATAACACTTGCTAAAGCTTTACTTAAGTTTCGATATGTCAAAATCAGAGTATGTAACTGAATTTGTATGAAAATGGTTTTTCTTTGGTGAACATATACATATATCATGTGAATGTAAGTAGTATAGTTAACAACTGCTGAATCAGAATGGAAGAATGTACAATGTAACATATTTATATGAGATATGAATATCTCTCGGGTTTTACCTACCCGTTAAAATATTTTTTACAATTAACAGTTTGTACAAAAGAGAAGATATACGTTCATATATGTATTCTTCAGATGTAATCATGGTTTTAATGAGCTAATATAATATTAAACTCATTTGATTTGCTGTTGAAACGAGAATAAATAATCTCCAAAACCTTAGAGATTTCATAATTGTCGTGAAATATTTCGCTAATGAAGTTATGAATTAATACTTCATCGTTCATTGTTATTGATATACTTTGGTATATGATGTTGGTGCTCTTGGAATTCTTGTGAAATTCATAAGGCACTAATGATATTTTCTAGAAAGTTTCGAGTACATCGAAAATTAAAGTATACAATCAATCATATATTTGAGTAATACACTTGGTTTATTACGAAATGGAGTTTATTGTATTGAAGTAATGATTAACGATTGTTAAGTTATTAACAAAAGATGTACATCATAGCATATTGTGATATGAATTAACCATGTAGTACATACTAGTTAAGATTCACACGTAATAGCTTAGTACGAAAAGATTTATTATTGTTCCAATCCATATATATAAAGTATACATATGTAATTCTTCAGGAAGAATGAGTCAATACATCTTAACTAATTATTAATAATATTCCTTGGTATCTATGGGGCGTATGATGTTGATGTTTGAGGTACTGAGTGCGATGTTGAGGCGTGGAATGCGGATGTTGTCGTTGGTGAAGCTGGTGATGTTGGTGGTGATGTTGGTGGTGATGCTGATGGTACTGGTGGTACTGGTTATGCTGCTGGTGCTGCTGCTGGTGTTCGTAGGTTTCGCACCATATTCTCCAGAGCCACTACTCGAGCGCGAAGCTCGTTGACTTCTTCTATTATTCCGGGATGATTGGCGGTTCGGACAAGTGGATGAATAAGATCTAAAATTTTAGATATTATATATTCGTGACTGGATATCCTGGATTGCAATTTTATGTGTGCCTTACTTGCTATTAAGTATTATAATACGTAACGTCCTATTGAGGGTGAAATTGACTATCCATATCTATATTACGTTATCAGCACGATAATCTTAATACTAAATATGGTTGGCTCTGCCACCAAAATGATATATGGTCGGTTATACCACCAAAATGATATATGGTCGGTTATACCACCAAAATGATATATGGTCGGTTATACCACCAAAATGATATATGGTCGGTTATACCACCAGAATGATATAGGTCGGTTATACCACCTGAAAAAATATATGGTCGACACTGTCGCCAAATTTTCATTTATGTTTACTAATATTTATATTTTTGTTATATAACATTTATTTATGATTGCTTACACATGGTCGACACTGTCACCTACTTATCATTTATGTTATATTAAATTTATGTTTAATGTTTATATACTTATGAATATAAATTGACTCTAATTTATCATGATGTTTGTTTTAATTTTTGATAAAAGAAAATGTCGAATCTGGAAAAGCTTAAATTTACTCCTTTAGAATCAACTGGAAACAACTACATGCCATGGGTTATAAAAGTAAAAATGCATCTTAAATCAATGGGCATTCTTGAAACCATAAATGAAAACAACACTTGTTCTGAAAAAGAACAAGCTACGGCATGTTGCTTTATTCATCAACATATTGATGAATGCTTACAAAATAATTATGTGACTGTAGAAGATCCCCATGTTTTATGGGAAGGTCTCAAAAGCAGATTCAATAATCAAAGAGAAATTTTACTTCCAGCTGCAATGGAACAATGGAGAACATTAAGGTTCCAAGACTTTAAGAAAGTAAATGAATACAGCTCAGCTATGTATAATACATGTTCACAACTTAAATTCTGTGGACATGAAATTAGTGATGCAGACATGATGGAGAAAACTTTCTCCACAATGAATGCTGCAAACATCACAGTGCAAAGAAATTTGAGAATGCTAAAGTTCAAAACATATCCTGAACTTAATTCATATCTCTTAGTTGCAGAGCAAAATGATGAGCTATTAATGAAAAATCAGCAATCCCGTCCTACTGGTACACTTGCAATCCCTGAAGCAAATACTGCAAATAATTATAAACAGGGACAAGGACGCGGGCAAGGTCGTGGTTATAATAACCATCACCATCATCATGCCAAAAGCCATAACTATGGTAGAAACCATCCTTATGGTAATGGTAATGGGCGTGGACGTGGTCGTGGTCGTGGCCGTGGTGGTCAAAGAAATAGTAATCTACGAAAATATAAATATCAACCACAAAACAAGCCCATTAAACAAGATGTTGAAGAAAATTCTTCTAAAAATTCTGAAGAATCTTGCTACAGATGTGGTAGAATGGGCCACTGGGCTAATACTTGCCGAACATCTAAACATCTTGTTAAGATGTATCAGGATTCACTGAAAGGTAAAGAAAAGGAAGTAAATTTTGTGGATAATATTGATCCAACAGTCACTGAGAAACCATCTGATTTATATGAAGATTTCTTGAATGTTTAAGTTGTGTGTCTTTTGAAAAATAAACGATTTAAT
Source organism: Rutidosis leptorrhynchoides (assembly GCF_046630445.1). Classification (NCBI taxonomy): domain Eukaryota; kingdom Viridiplantae; phylum Streptophyta; class Magnoliopsida; order Asterales; family Asteraceae; genus Rutidosis; species Rutidosis leptorrhynchoides. The sequence continues at coordinate 348,364,338 of NC_092342.1, read as the reverse complement.
ATCGTCTGTCTTTGTCATTATGTTTGCTAAATGTTTCAGTACTATCTATTTGCGTTTAAAATATTGTGTAATATTAATGTACTCACTATTTATTTCTTATATATGAAGTTCAATATGAATTTTGCTGGAATACAACATCAATCAAGTGGTGGAGATCTCTGTATAGCAGACAGTGGAACTACACACACTATACTTAAATCCGAGAAATATTTTATTGATCTAAAACCAACGGAAGGAACTATACATACAATATCAGGACCTGCTAACTTGATAAAAGGGATAGGAAAGGCAAATTTCATACTACCAAATGGTACAAAATTTTTAATAAATGATGCCTTATTTTCTCCCAAGTCAAGCAGAAATTTATTGAGTTTCTCCGACATATACCTTAACGGGTATGATTATCAGTCAGTGACAACAGAAAATGAGAAATATTTAAGTATCACTGACAAGAGTCATGTGGTTGAAAAACTGCCAAGACTTAGTTCTGGATTACATTATACACATATAAATGTACCAGAAATACATATGGTAGTTAACGAAAAATATATTGATCCTGGTGTATTCAGTTTATGGCATAACAGATTAGGCCATCCAGGATCAACAATGATGAAAAGGATTATTGAATGTACTCATGGACATCCACTAAAGGATAGAAAAATCCATCATGATACAATGGTTCCATGTACATCTTGCTCTCTTGGAAAATTGATAACTAGACCCTCACCACTTAAGGTTGAGAAAGAATCACCAATGTTTCTTGAAAGAATTCAAGGTGATATATGTGGACCAATTCATCCACCATGTGGACCATTTAGATATTTCATGGTTCTAATAGACGCATCTAGCAGATGGTCTCATGTTTGTCTGTTATCAAGCCGTAATGTGGCATTTGCAAAATTTCTTGCCCAAATTATTAAATTGAGAGCTCATTTTCCTGATTACACCATTAAAAGGGTGAGACTTGATAATGCTGGTGAATTTACATCTCAAGCATTTAATGACTATTGCATGTCTATAGGAATTGTTGTTGAACATTCTGTTGCTCATGTGCATACACAAAATGGTTTAGCCGAGTCATTGATTAAACGTTTACAGTTAATCGCTAGACCATTGATAATGAGAACAAAACTCCCTGTATCTATATGGGGTCATGCAATTTTACATGCTGCTGCATTGATTCGCATCAGACCAAGTGCAAGTCATAAATATTCCCCCCTACAACTTGCTTTTGGTCAAGAGCCAAATATTTCCCATCTTAGAACATTTGGTTGTGCAGTGTATGTTCCAATTGCGACACCACAACGTACAAAAATGGGTCCTCAAAGGAGGTTGGGAATATATGTTGGATATGAAACATCTTCAATATTAAGGTATATTGAACCTATGACAGGTGACGTTTTTACAGCACGTTTTGCTGATTGTCATTTTAATGAAACATTGTTCCCTAGATTAGGGGGAGAAATGAAAAATAAAGAAAATGATGTTTCATGGTGTGAACCTCAATTAAAGTATCTTGATCCTCGCACAAAAGAATGCGAGACAGAAGTTCAAAAGATAATGCATATACAAGAACTTGCAAATCAATTGCCTGATGCATTTACAGATACAAAAACGGTGACAAAATCATATATACCAGCAGTAAATACTCCAGCTCGAATTGAAATTCCAAAAGCTGGCAATAACGTCACTCATGAATCTTTGCCACGTCAGAAACGTGGAAGACCAATCGGTTCAAAGGATAAAAATCCTCTGATAATGAAGTAAAAGAAAGTGTTCAAGAAGAACCACAAATCAGTACTCCTACTGCAGAGGAGATTGATGATGTCAATACAGAAATTGCAATCAATTATGCATATTCAAAAATATTATGGAACCGAAATGAAATGAAAAATCTTGATGAGAAATTTTCATTTAATGTTGCATATGACATCATGAATAATGATGATGATCCAGAACCAACATCTATGGTTGAATGTCAAAATAGACATGATTGGGCTCAATGGAAAGAAGCAATACGAGCTGAATTAGAATCACTCAATAAAAGAAAAGTTTTCGGATCCATCATTCTCACTCCTAAAGATGTGAAACCTGTAGGATACAGATGGATTTTTGTCCGAAAAAGAAATGAGAAAAATGAAGTTACAAGGTATAAAGCTAGACTTGTAGCTCAAGGTTTTTCTCAAAGACCGGGAATTGATTATGAAGAAACTTATTCTCCTGTTATGGATGCAATTACTTTTAGGTACTTAATCAGTCTGGCAGTTTCTAAAAATTTAGAAATGCATCTCATGGATGTTGTGACTGCTTATCTATATGGATCACTTGATAGTGATATATATATGAAGATACCTGAAGGATTTAAGGTACCAGAAGCATCAAATGCAAAACCCAAAGAAATGTATTCGATTAAATTACAAAGATCTTTATATGGGTTAAAACAATCGGGACGTATGTGGTATAACCGATTAAGTGATTACTTGATAAGCAAAGGGTATACAAATAATCTTACTTGCCCTTGTGTTTTCATTAAGAAAACAACATCCGGATATGTGATCATAGCTGTTTATGTTGATGATCTTAACATCATAGGTACAAATAAAGAGATCCATGAAGCCATTCAACTTCTAAAGAAAGAATTTGAAATGAAAGATCTCGGAAAAACCAAGTATTGCCTTGGTTTACAAATTGAGCATATGCCTAATGGTTTACTTGTACATCAAACAACATATACTGAAAAGATTTTGAAACGTTTCAATATGGACAAGGCAAAACCATTAAGTACTCCTATGGTTGTTAGATCACTCAATGTTGAAGCTGATCCATTTCGTCCATGTGAAGATCAAGAAGACATTCTTGGACCAGAAGTACCATATCTTAGTGCAATTGGAGCTCTTATGTATCTTACAAATTGTACAAGACCTGACATTTCTTTTGCAGTTAATTTGTTGGCAAGGTTCAGCTCTGCTCCTACCAAAAGACACTGGAATGGGATCAAACACATATTTCGATACCTTCGAGGAACTACTGATTTAGGATTATTTTATTCTAACGAATCAAAACAAGATTTGGTTGGTTATGCAGATGCAGGTTATTTATCTGATCCACATAAAGCTAAATCTCAAACTGGATATGTATTCCTAAATGGAGGTACTGCAATATCATGGCGTTCTCAAAAACAAACACTTGTTGCTACATCGTCAAATCATGCCGAAGTGATTGCATTACATGAAGCTACTCGAGAATGTTTTTGGTTGAGATCAATGACACAACTCATTACTGATTCTTGTGGACTAGAACGCGATAAAAGTCCAACAACTATCTATGAAGATAATGCAGCTTGCATAGCACAGATGAAAGAAGGGTATATCAAAAGTGACCGAACAAAACACATACCACCTAGATTCTTCTCATACACTCAAAATCTCATTAAGGACAACCAGATTGAAATGAGATATGTGCAATCTAGCAAAAACTCTGCTGATCTTTTCACGAAAGCACTTCCAACTGCTATTTTCAGAACACACGTTCATAACATTGGCATGAGACATGTTCAAAAGATGTAACAGCTGAAGCGATGTCTACTTGAGGGGGAGTCAACTCCATGCTGCACTCTTTTTCCCTTAGCTAAAGTTTTTTCCCACTGGGTTTTCTTTAGCAAGGTTTTTAACGAGGCAGTAATTTATAGTTGATCTTCAACAAAATAAAATTGCTATCCAAGGGGGAGTGTTATAATAATAATAATAATATAGATATGGATAGTCAATTTTGGTGTATACATATAGTCAATTTTGGTACACAAAGTATGTATTTTTATATTGAGATTTTAGGCTATAAATACTCATGAATGCAAGCATTAAACTTGCACCATTTCTCACACTTACAAAGTGTTTCTTTCTTTCTCTCCATTATCATCTTTGTTCTTACACTTCATTATTAGTATTCTAAATCAAGAATCAAACCACTAAAGGTAGTTATAAGCCTACTGAATTATAACATCAAGAATCAAACCACTAAAGGTAGTTATAAGCCTACTGAATTATAACACGTTATCAGCACGACTGTAGGGACTTAGTCGGACATAGCCGGGTATAGCATAGTTTTAGCAGTTGGTACTTGTGTCTAAATTGTAAATAGTAAAAGCAGCATGTGTCTCACCCCCAGTTAGGGCCTGGGTGAAATGTGACTTAATATCAAATCAACCAACATATTATAATATACGAGAACAATACTAAATGATAAAACAAACTTTATTGAGCACGCAGCGGAAAATGAAACGTAGTTACAATGATAGGAATAACAATAATGGAAATGTTCACATGCAGAAGTAATAAATGCGATATCTCTTGATCCTATGTCCAAGTAGCATCACATAAGCAGTAAGTATAAGAGCTTGAATCAAACAGCACCTGAGACAAAACATGCTAAAGTGTCAACCAAAAGGTTGAGTGAAATTCATAGGTTTAACAAATAAGTTTGACCGTTTGTTTTAGACCACAAGATTTAATTTGTAAGGTTGATCTCCCGCAGGATCAAAAAGTTATGCCAGTGCGTGATATTTAAACTAAACGTTCAAGTTTGCCCCATGACAAGTTGTGTCTGTCCTTGTCGGTTTAAATTTCATTATCAAGTAATACAAAGACTGAGTCAAATGTATCGGGGACGTTACTCCCGATAGGCCTACCCCCAATAAATAAGCATGCCGCAGCACTTAAAAATATCACTGTAGGGACTTAGTCGGACATAGCCGGGTATAGCATAGTTTTAGCAGTTGGTACTTGTGTCTAAATTGTAAATAGTAAAAGCAGCATGTGTCTCACCCCAAATAAATTAAATAAGTTTGCTAGCAATAAAGAGTGGGGCTATGAATTCACCTTAGTAAGTAGAGAGAGAGTTATTCCTCAGAATAGAGAGTTGAACGAGTGAGCAGGAAAGTCAACCTATTGACATTTAAGAGTAGTTAAGTGTTTTGCCCATGTTTAAGTTTAAGTATGTGTTTAAGTATAGTTTGTTTTACTAAGTTTCTATTCCTAGTAAGTTACTATTTTTATAAAGTTTCTATTTTTAGAAAGTTTCTTATTTTACTAAGTTTCTATGACTAGAGAGTTTCTACTTTTATGAGTGTTTCCATTTTAGGATACTTGCCGTATTAGATAAGCTTCCAATCACCCCTTTCCCTTCGAATGGCTAATTTAGATCTAGGGGCTTGAGCCATAGGACCCTTTAAATCGGAAGTCCAAACCCTCTGCCTAGAATCTCGTAGAAACCATTCGTCAAGAAAGTTCGAAGATCTATACATCTCTAATACATATCCCAAAATGTTCGTGTGCTACAATATAAGTAGTAGGTTATAGGTGCTAGTAATAGTAATAGTATATACATGTTAAGTACTAGTATAAGTAGTATTAGGGTTTAAGGTTTTAATATGTATATGTATATATAAAAATATATATATATTTTTTTTTTACATGTATATATGTATATATAAATCTAGGTGTGTTTATGGATAACAAGTTTATAATATGAATATGAATTAACAAAGATTAAAGTTTATGTAAATAGTTTAGGGTTTATGTTATACCTTTGAAGATTCAAGATAATTAACAAAGAAAAGATGAACACGATGAAGATGGAAGATCAAAGCCTTGAAAATCTTGAAGAACTCCTTGAAGATTCTTGAAGAACACGAAGAACAAGCTTGAAGATCCGAATACCACAAGAGAGGGAGAGGGAGAGATTGTTTTTGAGAGAGGATTTTGGTGTGATTTGTGAATGAGAAACTAGGAGTTTATATAGTGCAAGTATTAGAGTGTTAGTCAACATAAGGATGTTCTAATTAATGATTTTATTTTATTTTATAATTTTTAGTCAACAATAGGTGGTACTAGTTTATATATATATTATTTTAATTTTTAGTCAACATAAGGATGTAATTGTTTAAGATTCTTTAGTCTCATTATTATTACTATTATTACTATTATTATTTTTTACATTTACTACATGATAAGTATTATTTTCTTTTTACTAATTCATGACTTGTATATATTTAGTTCTCAATTGTTTTATTATTTATATAAATGTCAATTTTTATTTATTACTTATAGGTTATCAGTTATAATATTACATAAATGCATAAATTTTAATTAGCAGTGAGTGTCGACTAACAGTTTATTATTTTCATCTTTTATTAACTTGTCAATTATTGCACAAAGTTAATTAATATGTTTTCTAACTCTTAATACTTAACAATTGTTGATTAAAGTTTAATCATTAAGTTTTGATTATATTGTTTGGGCATTTAATATTGGAAAAATATAGAATGGAAAAATGAGGGTCGTTATAGTACCTCCCCGTTATTGAAAACTTCGTCCCGAAGTTTTTAGGTAGTTTTCTCGTTTGCATCAGCAGTTGAGAAGAGATGGGGATATTTCCGTTTCATATGGTCTTTGCGTTCCCAGGTATATTCGGGGCCTCTACGCGAATTCCACCGGACTTTAACGATAGGTATATTGCTTTTACGCGTTTGTTTGACCTCTCCTTCCATGATTTCTATAGGTTCTTCAACGAAGTGCATTTGCTCATCAATGCGGACATCATCCAGAGGAATAACGAGTGTGTCATCGGCAAGACACCGTTTAAGATTTGAGACATGAAACACATCATGTACTTGACTAAGTTCGGTTGGCAGTTCTAATCGGTATGCCACGGGACCGACTCTTTCAGTGATTGTGAATGGTCCAACATATCGTGGACTGAGTTTACTTCGCTTACCGAAGCGGACAACACCTTTCCAAGGGGATACTTTCAACATGACTTTATCTCCAACTTGGTATTCGATGTCTTTTCGTTTCTTATTGGCATAGCTTTTCTGTCGGCTACGGGCAGTTTCTAAACGTTGCTTGATTTGAACGATCTTTTCGGTAGTTTCGTGAATAATTTCAGGACCAGTTAAATGTCTGTCCTCAAGTTCATCCCAACACAAAGGAGATCTACACTTCCGTCCATATAAAGCTTCAAAAGGTGCAGCCTTAATGCTGGAGTGATAACTGTTATTATAAGAAAATTCAACCAAAGGTAGATGTCTATCCCATCCTTTGCCGAAATCGATTGCACAAGCACGTAGCATATCCTCCATAGTTTGAATGGTTCGTTCACTTTGACCATCGGTTTGCGGATGATAAGCTGTACTCATGTCGAGTTGAGTTCCAAGAGCAGATTGTAAAGTTTTCCAAAATCTAGAAACAAATCGACTATCGCGATCAGAAATGATCGAGATAGGAACACCATGACGTGAGACGATTTCTTTAATATAAAGCTGTGCTAATCTCTCCATCTTGTCGGTTTCCTTGATTGGTATCAGAGCAAACCAGGCTGTTATAGAGAACCAGGATTGCATTTTTATGTGTGCCTTACTTGTTAGCTAGGGTGCCTTAGCAATCTAGGAAACTATAACCTTTCCTGCCTTGGACTTAAAGCACTTAGGATTGTCGTATAATCTTAACAATTATGCTTTAATAAACTTGACTCAAAGATTCTAATCAAGGTCTCTTTCCTAATGATAGGATGTCAAGCTCAAGCGTTAACAAGTCCAACAAAGCAACTCACAACCCTACCACCGAAGTAGGTGTTGGACACTCTTCAACTTCGAGACCAGTTCGAAGTCCTCTTTATAGTCCTACTTCACCACCACTGAATTATAGCCCGAATACTATTTTAGATTCACATGGGTCTCCTCAATACTACCCAACTCCGAGAACCCAAGATAAGGGAAAACGGCATGAAGAAGTTGGTCCATCAAGGAAGAGAGCCCGATCTCCTTTTTATGATGGTCCTAAGTATGAAATCATGAGATTACGAAACGATACCGAGAGAAACATTGGAGGTCTACTTCGCCACATGGAAAGAGTGGATCGTCGAATGAAGAAACTTATGAAAGAAAACGTCGAGCTAAGAAAGGAGTTGCTGATGCTAAAGTGCGAGGAAGAACGAAACACTCGCTGGGGAAAGCAATCACTTGCTTACCTCAAGGAGGATGTTGATGTCCGAATGAAAATGGAGAAAGGTCGAGTCGACGAACAACTTGCCATAAGAGAGTACAACACTAATGCCTTAAACAGTCGTGTTACCAACCTTTATGACAACTTCGAGTATCTCTATGAGAAACAAAAGTCGAAAAATGAGAAAGTTGAGGAGTTTATGAAGAAGGTTGGAGACGAAATATGAAGACTACTTCAATCTTAATATTTCCTAGTTATTTTTCCTATTTTCCATCTATGTAAAGGCTGTGCCTTAAACAATTTCTATTTCCGAATCGTGTAATAAAGGCTTATTTAATGCCTCGTTCTAATAATATAAAGTGTTTTATTAATATCATGCGATATCAATACTTTAGTTTATTCATACTTGTGATTACTCAAACTTATAACTTGTTAAACTTATCAAACATATGTTCACTTTTATGTAGTGACATCATGGTTCGTTCAGCTGCACCTACCGTTAACAACGTTGTGTTAACTACTGAGCAATTCCAACAGTTACTCGCTGCTGCCCAAGGCAACGCCCAAGCTAATCATGCTAATACTCAACCAAAACCTTGTTCCTACAAGGACTTTACAAACTGTCACCCTCCCGCTTTTAAGGGAAACGAAGAAGCTGTCGAACTAGTTCGTTGGTTCGAAAAGATGGAATCTATTTTCCGTATTTGCAACTGTGGTGATGATGATCGAGTAAAGTATGCCACTAGCTCGTTGGGTGGTAATGCTTTAACTTGGTGGACTGCTTATGCCAAGTCCGTAGGAATTGATAATGCTAATGCAATTCCATGGGACGAACTCAAAAGTATGATGGTCAACAAATTCTGCCCAAGGAGTCAAGTTCAGAAGCTTGAAGCTGAGTTCTGGGAACTCAGGGTCAAGGGTACTGACATTGAGAATTATACCAATCGTTATCTGGAGCTTTCTACTCTATGTCCTGAAATGTTTCCTACTGAAGCTAGAAGAATTGAGCGGTATATTGAAGGTCTTCCCGAGGATGTTCAAGGGAATGTTATTGCTGCTGAGAAGGTTACTTTGGATGCTGTGATTCTCATGGCACAAAATCTCATGTTGGCCAAGAGAAGAAGGGCGTCGGCCAATAAGCAAGTTGAAACCAAGGGTAATGATGGTAAGAGGAAGTTTGAGCCGTCTCAAGGTTCAAATCAGAATGTTAGTAAAAAGCTTATGGATAGTACAAGTACGAATTATAAGGGCACTTATCCTTTTTGTGTTCGTTGTGAAAGGCATCACCCGGGGCAGTGCACTGCCACTTGTTCGTTGTGTAAGAAAGTGGGACACGTAGCTAAGACGTGTAGGACTCCTCCAAAGAATAAATCTATTGTTCCTGCCAAAGCTCCTCCTACTTGTTATACTTGTGGGGAAAAGGGACACATTAGTCCAAATTGCCCTAAGAAGAGAGATAATCCTGCTACTGGAGCCAATACTACTGCTGCAAAGGGTCGTGCATTTGTTATTACTGCTGCTGAAGCCCGAGATGAAGATGAGGTCATCACGGGTACGTATCTCGTCAATAATTGCTACGCAACTATTTTATTCGATACTGGTGCCGACCGAAGTTACGTATCTAATGAATTTTGTACCCTATTTACTGAAAAGCCTCAACCCTTAGAAACTAAACGATTAGTAGAAGTAGCCAATGGAAAGATCATGAAAGTTGATAAAATTTATAAAAACTGCAACCTAATCTTAGCCAGCAAAGAATTTAAGATAGACCTTTTGCCAGTCGAGCTAGGAAGTTTCGATGTCATAGTTGGAATGGATTGGTTACGTCCATTAAGAGCTGCGATCATGTGTTACGATAAAACCGTTCATGTTCCATTAGGAAATGGAGAGACTCTTATTATCCAAGGTGAAAAGAGTGGTTCCAATCTCAATATTATCTCCTGTATTAAAACCCGCAAATACCTTATGAAAGGTTATCCAGCTATTCTAGCCCACGTTAATCTGATTGAATCGAAAGAGAAGCGAATTGAAGATGTACCAGTAGTTAAAGACTTTCCCGATGTGTTTCCCGAAGATCTTCCGGGTATTCCACCTCCTCGACAAGTTGAATTCCAAATTGATTTAACTCCTGGTGCTGCTCCTGTTGCTAAAGCACCATACCGTTTAGCACCTTCCGAAATGAAGGAATTATCCAACCAACTCCAAGAACTATTGGATAAAGGTTTCATTCGTCCAAGCTCGTCCCCTTGGGGAGCTCCTATTCTGTTTGTTAAAAAGAAGGATGGTACATTAAGGATGTGCATTGATTACCGTGAACTTAACAAGCTTACTATCAAGAACCGTTATCCGTTGCCACGTATTGATGATCTATTTGACCAACTTCAAGGGTCAAGTGTTTATTCAAAGATTGATTTAAGATCCGGTTATCACCAACTCAAGGTCAAGGAATCCGATATTCCTAAGACTGCTTTTCGCACTCGTTATGGGCACTATGAATTCTGTGTCATGCCTTTTGGTTTAACTAATGCTCCTGCCGTGTTCATGGACCTCATGAATCGTGTTTGTAAACCGTATCTTGACAAATTTGTCATCGTATTCATTGACGACATCTTGATCTATTCGAAGAATGAGAAAGAGCATGAGCAACATTTGCGCATGATTCTTGAACTCTTACGAAAGGAACAACTTTATGCTAAATTTTCTAAGTGCGAGTTTTGGCTCAAAACCGTACAATTTCTCGGACATGTTGTTGATAGAAACGGAATACATGTCGATCCAGCTAAGATTACTGCTATTCAGAACTGGGAGATACCAAAGACTGCAAAGCATATTCGTCAATTTTTGGGACTTGCCGGTTACTATCGAAGGTTTATAAAAGATTTTTCTCTCATTGCCAAACCTCTTACAAAGCTGACTCAAAAAGGGAAGAAATTTGAGTGGTCCGAAGAACAGGAATCTGCTTTCAAGATTCTGAAGGAGAAGTTGACCACAGCCCCGATTCTTTCTTTACCTGAAGGTACCGACGACTTTGTTGTTTACTGCGATGCCTCAAAGCATGGCTTTGGTTGTGTTTTAATGCAACGAGAGAAGGTTATCGCCTATGCATCTAGACAGTTGAAGAAACATGAAGTAAACTATACCACACATGACCTAGAGTTAGGTGCCGTGGTATTTGCATTAAAGATATGGAGACATTATCTCTATGGTAATCACTTTACGGTGTACACTGACCATAAAAGTCTTCGACACATCTTTGATCAAAAACAGCTGAATATGAGGCAAAGTCGATGGCTCGAGACATTGAACGATTATTATTGTGAGCTGAAATATCATCCTGGCAAGGCGAATGTAGTTGCCGATGCCCTTAGTCGAAAAGACGATATTAAACGTGTTCGTGCTTTAAACCTAAAAATCAAATCGAATCTTATTTCACGAATCTGTGAAGCTCAATTGGAAGCTATTAGACCGACACTTATCGAAGGTGAAGGACCTATTGGTTTTGAGAACCAACTTCAAGTGAAAGCTAATGGTACACGGTACTTTGGCAATAGAATCTGGGTTCCTCGTTTTGGTAATCTTCGCGAACTAGTCTTGGATGAAGCACATAAGACTAGATATTCTATCCATCCCGGTTCCAGTAAGATGTATCACGATGTGAAGGAATTCTACTGGTGGCCTAACATGAAAGGCGATATTGCTACTAATGTTAGTAAGTGTCTCACTTGTTTGAAAGTCAAGGCCGAACATCAAAAGCCTTCTGGTCTGTTGACACAACCCGACATTCCGCAGTGGAAGTGGGAAGGTATCACTATGGACTTCGTTACTAAGTTACCTAAGACTTCGAACGGTAACGATACTATTTGGGTCGTAGTTGATCGTCTTATATCAAATCAACCAACATATTATAATATACGAGAACAATACTAAATGATAAAACAAACTTTATTGAGCACGCAGCGGAAAATGAAACGTAGTTACAATGATAGGAATAACAATAATGGAAATGTTCACATGCAGAAGTAATAAATGCGATATCTCTTGATCCTATGTCCAAGTAGCATCACATAAGCAGTAAGTATAAGAGCTTGAATCAAACAGCACCTGAGACAAAACATGCTAAAGTGTCAACCAAAAGGTTGAGTGAAGTTCATAGGTTTAACAAATAAGTTTGACCGTTTGTTTTAGACCACAAGATTTAATTTGTAAGGTTGATCTCCCGCAGGATCAAAAAGTTATGCCAGTGCGTGATATTTAGACTAAACGTTCAAGTTTGCCCCATGACAAGTTAGTTCTACTTGTCGGTTTAATTTCATTATCAAGCAATACAACGATAACATCAAATGTATCGGGGACGTTACTCCCGATAGGCCTACCCCCAATAACTAAGCATGCCGCAGCACCTAAAAATATCACTGTAGGGACTTAGTCGGACATAGCCGGGTATAGCATAGTTTTAACAGTTGGTACTGATATTTAGACTAGACTTTCAAGTTTACCCCGTGTCAAGTTATCGTTTATACTTGTCGGTTGGGGGCTTGCTGGTCATAGCCCAACATATCACAGTTTAATAGTTGATACGTGTAAGTACTGATATTTAGACTAGACTTTCAAGTTTACCCCGTAACAAGTTATTGTTTATACTTATCGGTTGGGGGCTTGCTGGTCATAGCCCAATATATCACAGTTTAATAGTTAATACGTGTAAAATAGTTATAAAAGTTGTGCATGTATTCTCACCCCAAAAGTTATAAAACAGTTATGAAACAGTAAAAAGTGGGGCTATGAATTCACGTATATAAATATTGTAAAACAGTTATTAAAATATTGCATGTTAAAAATTTAAAAGCAAGCATGTGTCTCACCCCATAGTTTCAAAACAGTAATGAAATAGTAAAAAGTGGGGCTATGAAATTCACCTTAGTAACTAGAGAGAGAGTTATTCCTCGGAATAAAGAGTTGAACGAGTGAGCAGGAAAGTCAACCTATTGACATTTAAGAGTAGTTAAGTGTTTTGCCCATGTTTAAGTTTAAGTATGTGTTTAAGTATAGGTTGTTTTACTAAGTTTCTATTCCTAGTAAGTTACTATTTTTATAAAGTTTCCATTTTTAGAAAGTTTCTTATTTTACTAAGTTTCTATGACTAGAGAGTTTCTACTTTTATGAGTGTTTTTCATTTTAGGATACTTGCCGTATTAGATAAGCTTCCAATCACCCCTTTCCCTTCGAATGGCTAATTTAGATCTAGGGGCTTGAGCCATAGGACCCTTTAAATCGGAAATCCAAACCCTCTGCCTAGAATCTCGTAGAAACCATTCGTCAAGAAAGTTCGAAGATCTATACATCTCTAATACATATCCCAAAATGTTTTTGTGCTACAATATAAGTAGTAGGTTATAGGTGCTAGTAATAGTAATAGTGTATACATGTTAAGTACTAGTATAAGTAGTATTAGGGTTTAAGGTTTTAATATGTATATGTATATATAATTCGTATATATATGTATATATATATATAAAAATATATTTTTTCTACATGTATATATGTATATATAAATCTTGGTGTGTTTATGTATATACTTATGAATAACAAGTTTATAATATGAATATGAATTAACAAAGATCAAAGTTTATGTAAATATTTTAGGGTTTATGTTATACCTTTGAAGATTCAAGATAATTAACAAAGAAAAGATGAACACGATGAAGATGGAAGATTAAAGCCTTGAAAATCTTAAAGAACTCCTTGAAGATTCTTGAAGAACACGAAGAACAAGCTTGAAGATCCGAATATCACAAGAGAGGGATAGGGAGAGATTGTTTTTGAGAGAGGATTTTGGTGTGATTTGTGAATGAGAAACTGGGTGTTTATATAGTGCAAGTATTAGAGTGTTAGTCAACATAAGGATGTTCTAATTAATAATTTTATTTTATTTTATAATTTTTAGTCAACAATAGGTGGTACTAGTTTATAATTAGTCAACATAAGGATGTACTAGTTTACACTTTATTTTTAGTCAACATAAGGATGTAAGATTTTTTTAGTCTCATTATTATTACTATTATTATTATTATTTTTACATTTACTACATGATAAGTATTATTTTCTTTTTACTAATTCATGACTTGTATATATTTAGTTCCCAATTGTTTTATTATTTATATAAATGTCACTTTTTATTTATTACTTATAGGTTATTAGTTATAATATTACATAAATGCATAAATTTTAATTAGCAATGAGTGTCGACTAACAGTTTATTATTTTCATCTTTTATTAACTTGTCAATATTTGCACAAAGTTAATTAATATGTTTTCTAACTCTTAACACTTAACAATTGTTGATTAAAGTTTAATCATTAAGTTTTAATTATATTGTTTGGGCATTTAATATTGGAAAAATATAGAATGGAAAAATGAGGGTCGTTATAGTACCTCCCCGTTATTGAAAACTTCGTCCCGAAGTTTTTAGGTAGTTTTCTCGTTTGCATCAGCAGTTGAGAAGAGATGGGGATATTTCCGTTTCATATGGTCTTTGCGTTCCCAGGTATATTCGGGGCCTCTACGCGAATTCCACCGGACTTTAACGATAGGTATATTGCTTTTACGCGTTTGTTTGACCTCTCCTTCCATGATTTCTATAGGTTCTTCAACGAAGTGCATTTGCTCATCAATGCGGACATCATCCAGAGGAATAACGAGTGTGTCATCGGCAAGACACCGTTTAAGATTTGAGACATGAAACACATCATGTACTTGACTAAGTTCGGTTGGCAGTTCTAATCGGTATGCCACGGGACCGACTCTTTCAGTGATTGTGAATGGTCCAACATATCGTGGACTGAGTTTACTTCGCTTACCGAAGCGGACAACACCTTTCCAAGGGGATACTTTCAACATGACTTTATCTCCAACTTGGTATTCGATGTCTTTTCGTTTCTTATTGGCATAGCTTTTCTGTCGGCTACGGGCAGTTTCTAAACGTTGCTTGATTTGAACGATCTTTTCGGTAGTTTCGTGAATAATTTCAGGACCAGTTAAATGTCTGTCCTCAAGCTCATCCCAACACAAAGGGGATCTACACTTCCGTCCATATAAAGCTTTAAAAGGTGCAGCCTTAATGCTGGAGTGATAACTGTTATTATAAGAAAATTCAACCAAAGGTAGATGTCTATCCCATCCTTTGCCGAAATCGATTGCACAAGCACGTAGCATATCCTCCATAGTTTGAATGGTTCGTTCACTTTGACCATCGGTTTGCGGATGATAAGCTGTACTCATGTCGAGTTGAGTTCCAAGAGCAGATTGTAAAGTTTTCCAAAATCTAGAAACAAATCGACTATCGCGATCAGAAATGATCGAGATAGGAACACCATGACGTGAGACGATTTCTTTAATATAAAGCTGTGCTAATCTCTCCATCTTGTCGGTTTCCTTGATCGGTATGAAATGTGCAGATTTAGTAAGACGATCAACTACGACCCAAATAGTATCGTTACCGTTCGAAGTCTTAGGTAACTTAGTAACGAAGTCCATAGTGATACCTTCCCACTTCCACTGCGGAATGTCGGGTTGTGTCAACAGACCAGAAGGCTTTTGATGTTCGGCCTTGACTTTCAAACAAGTGAGACACTTACTAACATAAGTAGCAATATCGGCTTTCATGTTAGGCCACCAGTAGAATTCCTTCACATCGTGATACATCTTACTGGAACCGGGATGGATAGAATATCTAGTCTTATGTGCTTCATCCAAGACTAGTTCGCGAAGATTACCAAAACGAGGAACCCAGATTCTATTGCCAAAGTACCGTGTACCATTAGCTTTCACTTGAAGTTGGTTCTCAAAACCAATAGGTCCTTCACCTTCGATAAGTGTCGGTCTAATAGCTTCCAATTGAGCTTCACAGATTCGTGAAATAAGATTCGATTTGATTTTTAGGTTTAAAGCACGAACACGTTTAATATCGTCTTTTCGACTAAGGGCATCGGCAACTACATTCGCCTTGCCAGGATGATATTTCAGCTCACAATAATAATCGTTCAATGTCTCGAGCCATCGACTTTGCCTCATATTCAGCTGTTTTTGATCAAAGATGTGTCGAAGACTTTTATGGTCAGTGTACACCGTAAAGTGATTACCATAGAGATAATGTCTCCATATCTTTAATGCAAATACCACGGCACCTAACCCTATTGGGAGGACGTTACAGATTGGCTTATAACTACCTTTAGTGGTTTGATTCTTGATTTAGAATACTAATAATGAAGTGTAAGAACAAAGATGATAATGGAGAGAAAGAAAGAAACACTTTGTAAGTGTGAGAAATGGTGCAAGTTTAATGCTTGCATTCATGAGTATTTATAGCCTAAAATCTCAATATAAAAATACATACTTTGTGTACCAAAATTGACTATATGTATACACCAAAATTGACTATCCATATCTATATTATTATTATTATTATAACACTCCCCCTTGGATAGCAATTTTATTTTGTTGAAGATCAACTATAAATTACTGCCTCGTTAAAAACCTTGCTAAAGAAAACCCAGTGGGAAAAACTTTAGCTAAGGGAAAAAGAGTGCAGCATGGAGTTGACTCCCCCTCAAGTAGACATCGCTTCGGTTGTTACATCTTTTGAACATGTCTCATGCCAATGTTATGAACGTGTGTTCTGAAAATAGCAGTTGGAAGTGCTTTCGTGAAAAGATCAGCAGAGTTTTTGCTGGATTGAACATATCTCATTTCAATCTCGTTGTCCTTAATGAGATTTTGAGTGTATGAGAAGAATCTAGGAGGTATGTGTTTGGTTCGGTCACTTTTGATATACCCTTCTTTCATCTGTGCTATGCAAGCTGCATTATCTTCATAGATAATTGTTGGACTTTTATCGCGTTCTAGTCCACAAGAATCAGTAATGATTTGTGTCATTGATCTCAACCAAAAACATTCCCGAGTAGCTTCATGTAATGCAATCACTTCGGCATGATTTGATGATGTAGCAACAAGTGTTTGTTTTTGAGAACGCCATGATATTGCAGTACCTCCATTTAGGAATACATATCCAGTTTGAGATTTAGCTTTATGTGGATCAGATAAATAACCTGCATCAGCATAACCAACCAAATCTTGTTTTGATTCGTTAGAATAAAATAATCCTAAATCAGTAGTTCCTCGAAGGTATCGAAATATGTGTTTGATCCCATTCCAGTGTCTTTTGGTAGGAGCAGAGCTGAACCTTGCCAACAAATTAACTGCAAAAGAAATGTCAGGTCTTGTACAATTTGTAAGATACATAAGAGCTCCAATTGCACTAAGATATGGTACTTCTGGTCCAAGAATATCTTCATGATCTTCACATGGACGAAATGGATCAGTTTCAACATTGAGTGATCTAACAACCATAGGAGTACTTAATGGTTTTGCCTTGTCCATATTGAAACGTTTCAAAATCTTTTCAGTATATGTTGTTTGATGTACAAGTAAACCATTAGGCATATGCTCAATTTGTAAACCAAGGCAATACTTGGTTTTTCCGAGATCTTTCATTTCAAATTCTTTCTTTAGAAGTTGAATGGCTTCATGGATCTCTTTATTTGTACCTATGATGTTAAGATCATCAACATAAACAGCTATGATCACATATCCGGATGTTGTTTTCTTAATGAAAACACAAGGGCAAGTAAGATTATTTGTATACCCTTTGCTTATCAAGTAATCACTTAATCGGTTATACCACATACGTCCCGATTGTTTTAACCCATATAAAGATCTTTGTAATTTAATCGAATACATTTCTTTGGGTTTTGCATTTGATGCTTCTGGTACCTTAAATCCTTCAGGTATCTTCATATATATATCACTATCAAGTGATCCATATAGATAAGCAGTCACAACATCCATGAGTGAGACACATGCTTGCTTTTAAATTTTTAACATGCAATATTTTAATAACTGTTTTACAATATTTATATACGTGAATTTCATAGCCCCACTTTTTACTATTTCATTACTGTTTTGAAACTATGGGGTGAGACACATGCTTGCTTTTAAATTTTTAACATGCAATATTTTAATAACTGTTTTACAATATTTATATACGTGAATTTCATAGCCCCACTTTTTACTATTTCATTACTGTTTTTAAACTATGGGGTGAGACACATGCTTGCTTTTAAATTTTTAACATGCAATATTTTAATAATTGTTTTACAATATTTATATACGTGAATTCATAGCCCCACTTTTTACTGTTTCATAACTGTTTTATAACTTTTGGGGTGAGAATACATGCACAACTTTTATAACTGTTTTACAAGTATTAACTATTAAACTGTGATATGTTGGGCTATGACCAGCAAGCCCCCAACCGATAAGTATAAACGATAACTTGTTACGGGGTAAACTTGAAAGTCTAGTCTAAATATCAGTACTTACACGTATCAACTATTAAACTGTGATATGTTGGGCTATGACCAGCAAGCCCCCAACCGACAAGTATAAACGATAACTTGACACGGGGTAAACTTGAAAGTCTAGTCTAAATATCAGTACCAACTGTTAAAACTATGCTATACCCGGCTATGTCCGACTAAGTCCCTACAGTGATATTTTTAAGTGCTGCGGCATGCTTATTTATTGGGGGTAGGCCTATCGGGAGTAACGTCCCCGATACATTTGATGTTATCTTTGTATTGCTTGATAATGAAATTAAACCGACAAGTAGAACTAACTTGTCATGGGGCAAACTTGAACGTTTAGTCTAAATATCACGCACTGGCATAACTTTTTGATCCTGCGGGAGATCAACCTTACAAATTAAATCTTGTGGTCTAAAACAAACGGTCAAACTTATTTGTTAAACCTATGAACTTCACTCAACCTTTTGGTTGACACTTTAGCATGTTTTGTCTCAGGTGCTGTTTGATTCAAGCTCTTATACTTACTGCTTATGTGATGCTACTTGGACATAGGATCAAGAGATATCGCATTTATTACTTCTGCATGTGAACATTTCCATTATTGTTATTCCTATCATTGTAACTACGTTTCATTTTCCGCTGCGTGCTCAATAAAGTTTGTTTTATCATTTAGTATTGTTCTCGTATATTATAATATGTTGGTTGATTTGATATTAAGTCACATTTCACCCAGGCCCTAACTGGGGGTGTGACCAACAGTAATGAAATAGTCACAACCCCATAGTTTCAACATATTATAATAATAAATGGTCACACCCCCAGTTAGGGCCTGGGTGAAATGTGACTTAATATCAAATCAACCAACATATTATAATATACGAGAACAATACTAAATGATAAAACAAACTTTATTGAGCACGCAGCGGAAAATGAAACGTAGTTACAATGATAGGAATAACAATAATGGAAATGTTCACATGCAGAAGTAATAAATGCGATATCTCTTGATCCTATGTCCAAGTAGCATCACATAAGCAGTAAGTATAAGAGCTTGAATCAAACAGCACCTGAGACAAAACATGCTAAAGTGTCAACCAAAAGGTTGAGTGAAGTTCATAGGTTTAACAAATAAGTTTGACCGTTTGTTTTAGACCACAAGATTTAATTTGTAAGGTTGATCTCCCGCAGGATCAAAAAGTAGATCTCGCAGATCCAAAAGTTATGCCAGTGCGTGATATTTAGACTAAACGTTCAAGTTTGCCCCATGACAAGTTAGTTCTACTTGTCGGTTTAATTTCATTATCAAGCAATACAAAGATAACATCAAATGTATCGGGGACGTTACTCCCGATAGGCCTACCCCCAATAAATAAGCATGCCGCAGCACTTAAAAATATCACTGTAGGGACTTAGTCGGACATAGCCGGGTATAGCATAGTTTTAACAGTTGGTACTGATATTTAGACTAGACTTTCAAGTTTACCCCGTGTCAAGTTATCGTTTATACTTGTCGGTTGGGGGCTTGCTGGTCATAGCCCAACATATCACAGTTTAATAGTTGATACGTGTAAGTACTGATATTTAGACTAGACTTTCAAGTTTACCCCGTAACAAGTTATTGTTTATACTTATCGGTTGGGGGCTTGCTGGTCATAGCCCAATGTATCACAGTTTAATAGTTAAGACGTGTAAAATAGTTATAAAAGTTGTGCATGTATTCTCACCCCAAAAGTTATAAAACAGTTATGAAACAGTAAAAAGTGGGGCTATGAATTCACGTATATAAATATTGTAAAACAGTTATTAAAATATTGCATGTTAAAAATTTAAAAGCAAGCATGTGTCTCACCCCATAGTTTCAAAACAGTAATGAAATAGTAAAAAGTGGGGCTATGAAATTCACGTATATAAATATTGTAAAACAGTTATTAAAATATTGCATGTTAAAAATTTAAAAGCAAGCATGTGTCTCACCCCATAGTTTCAAAACAGTAATGAAATAGTAAAAAGTGGGGCTATGAAATTCACGTATATAAATATTGTAAAACAGTTATTAAAATATTGCATGTTAAAAATTTAAAAGCAAGCATGTGTCTCACCCCATAGTTTCAAAACAGTAATGAAATAGTAAAAAGTGGGGCTATGAAATTCACGTATATAAATATTGTAAAACAGTTATTAAAATATTGCATGTTAAAAATTTAAAAGCAAGCATGTGTCTCACCCCATCAGCATCACCACCAACATCACCACCAACATCACCAGCTTCACCAACGACAACATCCGCATTCCACGCCTCAACATCGCACTCAGTACCTCAAACATCAACATCATACGCCCCATAGATACCAAGGAATATTATTAATAATGAGTTAAGATGTATTGACTCATTCTTCCTGAAGAATTACATATGTATACTTTATATATATGGATTGGAACAATAATAAATCTTTTCGTACTAAGCTATTACGTGTGAATCTTAACTAGTATGTACTACATGGTTAATTCATATCACAATATGCTATGATGTACATCTTTTGTTAATAACTTAACAATCGTTAATCATTGCTTCAATACAATAAACTCCATTTCGTAATAAACCAAGTGTATTACTCAAATATATGATTGATTGTATACTTTAATTTTCGATGTACTCGAAACTTTCTAGAAAATATCATTAGTGCCTTATGAATTTCACAAGAATTCCAAGAGCACCAACATCATATACCGAAGTATATCAATAACAATGAACGATGAAGTATTAATTCATAACTTCATTAGCGAAATATTTCACGACAATTATGAAATCTCTAAGGTTTTGGAGATTATTTATTCTCGTTTCAACAGCAAATCGAATGAGTTTAATATTATATTAGCTCATTAAAACCATGATTACATCTGAAGAATACATATATGAACGTATATCTTCTCTTTTGTACAAACTGTTAATTGTAAAAAATATTTTAACGGGTAGGTAAAACCCGAGAGATATTCATATCTCATATAAATATGTTACATTGTACATTCTTCCATTCTGATTCAGCAGTTGTTAACTATACTACTTACATTCACATGATATATGTATATGTTCACCAAAGAAAAACCATTTTCATACAAATTCAGTTACATACTCTGATTTTGACATATCGAAACTTAAGTAAAGCTTTAGCAAGTGTTATCTTCCTAAAGATCACTACATTCATGAATTATATTCATTCGTATTCTATGATGAATCAAACCACCGAACTTACCATTCCTTACTTTTGAAAATCACAACATTTCTTCGTCAACCGTTAGATCCATTGATGGATGCATCTTACGCTTAAACACTTCAAATTTAAAATTCTTGAAAACATCCTTTGAATCTTGACGATCGCAATCAGCGTTTAATCATCTAAAAATGAAATTTCTTGAAACCATTTCGGATTGATAACCGATGATTCAAATATGGCTGCAATAAATGCAGAGGAAACAGAAAAATTGTAGATGGTCTTAAGGGCCAACAGTTTGATAATAAAGAATGGTACGTTGGAAAAGCTCAAAAGAAAATTTGGAACTGAAAAACGGATTGAGCTAACCATGGAGGAGACCAAGGACAAACACAAGGGTCAAACCCTATATTCAAAGAATCCAGGTAATTTTGGATCCGGTGAAATCTTTAGAGAATATCTTGCTCCGAAGTCATGTTAAAAGCTTGCGGAAAATTTTTCTTCATCAACTTTCGAACTTAGAAATTCCAAAATATCATCATAAATATCCTCTATATTTCGAAAGATATCTTCATAACGATTCATGTCCGCAATTAAGTATCTCTTTGCGATATCTTTATAAAGGAAACTGTTTTAGTTTCTATATTCTGTAAAATTCGAGTTTAAATTATAAATGCTTTGAAGAAGTGTTGGGAATTGAAGCATGAGTTAGTATAATATAATGACGTCGGGCCAACGTGATTATATTACAGTAAGTCATGCTAAGTTTTTAATGGAAGATGATGATTCATAGATTTTATAATCATCATTTTCCATGTTACACGACTCTTACATTCTATTTAACCTCTAAATATATCAAGAACATATTTTTCTTGATGATTCGGTCTTTTCCGGATATTCTGGTAATATGACAAATCAAATCGTGCTATTACATTTCCTTTCTACTTTATATATTATGATCATTCGAAACTTCATACCTATGAATTCTGGACCATTACTCGCTTGACTTGAAGTCGGGAAGAAGAAACAAAAGCATAAAGCTCCGACATATAAGGGAAAATATAAAGCCCGATAACGACTACGAAATTACAAACCGTGTATATCAATGCGTATAGCAATATAAAGACACGGGATAATTAAAAACACTATAACCCCAAAAGCATAGTAAAAGTAAACAGATTCCTCTGGCGGTAAAAGAAAAAGAAGAATGACTGCATAGATGGTCAATATAATAACCAGGATCAGAACTGGATTAAGCATTTTCTTAATCTTTTGAAAGTTTGAATTGAGAAAGAAAGTATAGAAGTGGTGAAGATAATGAAACGAAAGAAGCTAATTTATAGCAAAATTCCAAACACATCAATCGAGGCAAATCACCGCATTTAATCAAACAAATCTCAAAATTTCGTAAATACCGGAGAATCAAATCTTATAGATTACGAAGATTTCCTTTAATTCCTTGAATTCCGGAAATCAATCGTGACTACGTCAAAAGTTAAGGCGAACATTTAATTTTCTCATTTCACTCTTTTATGATAGCTTCATTTATACTCTTCCTATAAACGAATCGTTTTATCCATATTATTCAATAGTGATAAAACTTTATTTTTCAACTTATATTCATCATTAAAATATTCTTGTTGTAAACAATGAAGATCTCTATCAAATTTCATGACTGTGATTTTCACGAACTCCTCTTTGTTTGTCTGCCCTAATATTGTGGCATAAAATGCTCAAGGTTTTAAATGAGCTCAGTACTATTCATAACACATTTCATGTATCCAATTTACTGAAATGACTTGTATAACATCATCATTTTGAATGATATTCGCATTAATGATAAAATGCACTTCGTTGAATAACCTATAGAAATCATGGAAGGAGAGGTCAAACAAACGCGTAAAAGCAATATACCTATCGTTAAAGTCCGTTGGAATTCGCGTAGAGGCCCCGAATATACCTGGGAACGCAAAGACCATATGAAACGGAAATATCCCCATCTCTTCTCAACTGCTGATGCAAACGAGGAAACTACCTAAAAACTTCGGGACGAAGTTTTCAATAACGGGGAGGTACTATAACGACCCTCATTTTTTCCATTCTATATTTTTCCAATATTAAAAGCCCAAACAATATAATTAAAACTTAATGATTAAACTTTAATCAACAATTGTTAAGTGTTAAGAGTTAGAAAACATATTAATTAACTTTGTACAAAAATTGACAAGTTAATAAAAGATAAAAATAATAAACTGTTAGTCGACACTCACTGCTAATTAAAATTTATGCATTTATGTAATATTATAACTAATAACCTATAAGTAATAAATAAAAAGTGACATTTATATAAATAATAAAACAATTGGGAACTAAATATATACAAGTCATGAATTAGTAAAAAGAAAATAATACTTATCATGTAGTAAATGTAAAAATAATAATAATAATAATAGTAATAATAATGAGACTAAAAAAAATCTTACATCCTTATGTTGACTAAAAATAAAGTGTAAACTAGTACATCCTTATGTTGACTAATTATAAACTAGTACCACCTATTGTTGACTAAAAATTATAAAACAAAATAAAATCATTAATTAGAACATCCTTATGTTGACTAACACTCTAATACTTGCACTATATAAACACCTAGTTTCTCATTCACAAATCACACCAAAATCCTCTCTCAAAAACAATCTCTCCCTCTCCCTCTCTTGTGGTATTCGGATCTTCAAGCTTGTTCTTCGTGTTCTTCAAGAATCTTCAAGGAATTCTTCAAGATTTTCAAGGCTTTGATCTTCCATCTTCATCGTGTTCATCTTTTCTTTGTTAATTATCTTGAATCTTCAAAGGTATAACATAAACCCTAAACTATTTACATAAACTTTGATCTTTGATAATTCATATTCATATTATAAACTTGTTATTCATAAGTATATACATAAACACACCTAGATTTATATATACATATATACATGTAAAAAAAATATTTATATATATATATATATATATATATATATACATATATATACGAATTATATATACATATACATATTAAAACCTTAAACCCTAATTACACCTAAACTATAATTCTTAAACCCTAATTAATTAAACTCTAAACATTTATGAAACCCTAGGACATTAATTACTAAACCCTAGTTATTAATTACTACTTTAATTAACTAACCCTAATTAATGAAACCCTAATACTACTTATACTAGTACTTAACATGTATACACTATTACTATTACTAGCACCTATAACCTACTAATTATATTGTAGCACAAAAACATTTTGGGATATGTATTAGAGATGTATAGATCTTCGAACTTTCTTGACGAATGGTTTCTACGAGATTCTAGGCAGAGGGTTTGGATTTCCGATTTAAAGGGTCCTATGGCTCAAGCCCCTAGATCTAAATTAGCCATTCGAAGGGAAAGGGGTGATTGGAAGCTTATCTAATACGGCAAGTATCCTAAAATGGAGACACTCATAAAAGTAGAAACTCTCTAGTCATAGAAACTTAGTAAAATAAGAAACTTTCTAAAAATAGAAACTTTATAAAAATAGTAACTTACTAGGAATAGAAACTTAGTAAAACAAACTATACTTAAACACATACTTAAACTTAAACATGGGCAAAACACTTAACTACTCTTAAATGTCAATAGGTTGACTTTCCTGCTCACTCGTTCAACTCTCTATTCCGAGAAATAACTCTCTCTACTTACTAAGGTGATTTTTATAGCCCCACTTTACTTGAGCTCAATTTACTTTTTATACTTATTGGGGTGAGACACATGCTGCTTTTACTATTTACAATTTAGACACAAGTACCAACTAAAACTATGCTATACCCGGCTATGTCCGACTAAGTCCCTACAGTGATATTTTTAAGTGCTGCGGCATGCTTATTTATTGGGGGTAGGCCTATCGGGAGTAACGTCCCCGATACATTTGACTCAGTCTTTGTATTACTTGATAATGAAATTTAAACCGACAAGGACAGACACAACTTGTCATGGGGCAAACTTGAACGTTTAGTCTAAATATCACGCACTGGCATAACTTTTGGATCTGCGAGATCTACTTTTTGATCCTGCGGGAGATCAACTTTACAACTAAATCTTGTGGTCTAAAAACAACGATAACTACTTTTGTTAAACCTATGAACTTCACTCAACCTTTTTGGTTGACACTTTAGCATGTTTTGTCTCAGGTGCTGTTTGATTCAAGCTTTCTTATCTACTACTTATGTGATGCTACTTGGACTTAGGATCAAGAGATATCGCATTTATTACTTCTGCATATGAACAATTACTTTATCGTTATTTCCATTATTGTAACGACATTTCATTTTCCGCTGCGTACTCAATAAAGTTAAATTTTCTCATTTAGTATTGTTCTCGTATTATAATATGTTGGTTTATTTGATATTAGTAACGTTTCTTCCAGACCCTATTGGGAGGACGTTACAGATTACCAATCTGTAACGTCCTCCCAATAGGGTCTGGAAGAAACGTTACTAATATCAAATAAACCAACATATTATAATACGAGAACAATACTAAATGAGAAAATTTAACTTTATTGAGTACGCAGCGGAAAATGAAATGTCGTTACAATAATGGAAATAACGATAAAGTAATTGTTCATATGCAGAAGTAATAAATGCGATATCTCTTGATCCTAAATCCAAGTAGCATCACATAAGTAGTAGATAAGAAAGCTTGAATCAAACAGCACCTGAGACAAAACATGCTAAAGTGTCAACCAAAATGGTTGAGTGAAGTTCATAGGTTTAACAAAAGTAGTTATCGTTGTTTTTAGACCACAAGATTTAGTTGTAAAGTTGATCTCCCGCAGGATCAAAAAGTAGATCTCGCAGATCCAAAAGTTATGCCAGTGCGTGATATTTAGACTAAACGTTCAAGTTTGCCCCATGACAAGTTAGTTCTACTTGTCGGTTTAATTTCATTATCAAGCAATACAAAGATAACATCAAATGTATCGGGGACGTTACTCCCGATAGGCCTACCCCCAATAAATAAGCATGCCGCAGCACTTAAAAATATCACTGTAGGGACTTAGTCGGACATAGCCGGGTATAGCATAGTTTTAACAGTTGGTACTGATATTTAGACTAGACTTTCAAGTTTACCCCGTGTCAAGTTATCGTTTATACTTGTCGGTTGGGGGCTTGCTGGTCATAGCCCAACATATCACAGTTTAATAGTTGATACGTGTAAGTACTGATATTTAGACTAGACTTTCAAGTTTACCCCGTAACAAGTTATTGTTTATACTTATCGGTTGGGGGCTTGCTGGTCATAGCCCAATGTATCACAGTTTAATAGTTAAGACGTGTAAAATAGTTATAAAAGTTGTGCATGTATTCTCACCCCAAAAGTTATAAAACAGTTATGAAACAGTAAAAAGTGGGGCTATGAATTCACGTATATAAATATTGTAAAACAGTTATTAAAATATTGCATGTTAAAAATTTAAAAGCAAGCATGTGTCTCACCCCATAGTTTCAAAACAGTAATGAAATAGTAAAAAGTGGGGCTATGAAATTCACGTATATAAATATTGTAAAACAGTTATTAAAATATTGCATGTTAAAAATTTAAAAGCAAGCATGTGTCTCACCCCATAGTTTCAAAACAGTAATGAAATAGTAAAAAGTGGGGCTATGAAATTCACGTATATAAATATTGTAAAACAGTTATTAAAATATTGCATGTTAAAAATTTAAAAGCAAGCATGTGTCTCACCCCATAGTTTCAAAACAGTAATGAAATAGTAAAAAGTGGGGCTATGAAATTCACGTATATAAATATTGTAAAACAGTTATTAAAATATTGCATGTTAAAAATTTAAAAGCAAGCATGTGTCTCACCCCATAGTTTCAAAACAGTAATGAAATAGTAAAAAGTGGGGCTATGAAATTCACGTATATAAATATTGTAAAACAGTTATTAAAATATTGCATGTTAAAAATTTAAAAGCAAGCATGTGTCTCACCCCATAGTTTCAAAACAGTAATGAAATAGTAAAAAGTGGGGCTATGAAATTCACCTTAGTAAGTAGAGAGAGTTATTCCTCAGAATAGAGAGTTGAACGAGTGAGCAGGAAAGTCAACCTATTGACATTTAAGAGTAGTTAAGTGTTTTGCCCATGTTTAAGTTTAAGTATGTGTTTAAGTATAGTTTGTTTTACTAAGTTTCTATTCCTAGTAAGTTACTATTTTTATAAAGTTTCTATTTTTAGAAAGTTTCTTATTTTACTAAGTTTCTATGACTAGAGAGTTTCTACTTTTATGATTGTTTCCATTTTAGGATACTTGCCGTATTAGATAAGCTTCCAATCACCCCTTTCCCTTCGAATGGCTAATTTAGATCTAGGGGCTTGAGCCATAGGATCCTTTAAATCGGAAATCCAAACCCTCTGCCTAGAATCTCGTAGAAACCATTCGTCAAGAAAGTTCGAAGATCTATACATCTCTAATACATATCCCAAAATGTTTTTGTGCTACAATATAATTAGTAGGTTATAGGTGCTAGTAATAGTAATAGTGTATACATGTTAAGTACTAGTATAAGTAGTATTAGGGTTTCATTAATTAGGGTTAGTTAGTTAAAGTAGTAATTAATAACTAGGGTTTAGTAATTAATGTCCTAGGGTTTCATAAATGTTTAGAGTTTAATTAATTAGGGTTTAAGAATTATAGTTTAGGTGTAATTAGGGTTTAAGGTTTTAATATGTATATGTATATATAATTCGTATATATATGTGTATATATATATATATAAATATTTTTTTTTACATGTATATATGTATATATAAATCTAGGTGTGTTTATGTATATACTTATGAATAACAAGTTTATAATATGAATATGAATTATCAAAGATCAAAGTTTATGTAAATAGTTTAGGGTTTATGTTATACCTTTGAAGACTCAAGATAATTAACAAAGAAAAGATGAACACGATGAAGATGGAAGATCAAAGCCTTGAAAATCTTGAAGAACTCCTTGAAGATTCTTGAAGAACACGAAGAACAAGCTTGAAGATCCGAATATCACAAGAGAGGGAGAGGGAGAGATTGTTTTTGAGAGAGGATTTTGGTGTGATTTGTGAATGAGAAACTAGGTGTTTATATAGTGCAAGTATTAGAGTGTTAGTCAACATAAGGATGTTCTAATTAATGATTTTATTTTGTTTTATAATTTTTAGTCAACAATAGGTGGTACTAGTTTATAATTAGTCAACATAAGGATGTACTAGTTTACACTTTATTTTTAGTCAACATAAGGATGTAAGATTTTTTTAGTCTCATTATTATTACTATTATTATTATTATTATTATTATTTTTACATTTACTACATGATAAGTATTATTTTCTTTTTACTAATTCATGACTTGTATATATTTAGTTCCCAATTGTTTTATTATTTATATAAATGTCACTTTTTATTTATTACTTATAGGTTATTAGTTATAATATTACATAAATGCATAAATTTTAATTAGCAGTGAGTGTCGACTAAAAGTTTATTATTTTCATCTTTTATTAACTTGTCAATTTTTGTACAAAGTTAATTAATATGTTTTCTAACTCTTAACACTTAACAATTGTTGATTAAAGTTTAATCATTAAGTTTTAATTATATTGTTTGGGCTTTTAATATTGGAAAAATATAGAATGGAAAAATGAGGGTCGTTATAGTACCTCCCCGTTATTGAAAACTTCGTCCCGAAGTTTTTAGGTAGTTTCCTCGTTTGCATCAGCAGTTGAGAAGAGATGGGGATATTTCCGTTTCATATGGTCTTTGCGTTCCCAGGTATATTCGGGGCCTCTACACGAATTCCAATGGACTTTAACGATAGGTATATTGCTTTTACGCGTTTGTTTGACCTCTCCTTCCATGATTTCTATAGGTTATTCAACGAAGTGCATTTTATCATTAATGCGAATATCATTCAAAATGATGATGTTATACAAGTCATTTCAGTAAATTGGATACATGAAATGTGTTATGAATAGTACTGAGCTCATTTAAAACCTTGAGCATTTTATGCCACAATATTAGGGCAGACAAACAAAGAGGAGTTCGTGAAAATCACAGTCATGAAATTTGATAGAGATCTTCATTGTTTACAACAAGAATATTTTAATGATGAATATAAGTTGAAAAATAAAGTTTTATCACTATTGAATAATATGGATAAAACGATTCGTTTATAGGAAGAGTATAAATGAAGCTATCATAAAAGAGTGAAATGAGAAAATTAAATGTTCGCCTTAACTTTTGACGTAGTCACGATTGATTTCCGGAATTCAAGGAATTAAAGGAAATCTTCGTAATCTATAAGATTTGATTCTCCGGTATTTACGAAATTTTGAGATTTGTTTGATTAAATGCGGTGATTTGCCTCGATTGATGTGTTTGGAATTTTGCTATAAATTAGCTTCTTTCGTTTCATTATCTTCACCACTTCTATACTTTCTTTCTCAATTCAAACTTTCAAAAGATTAAGAAAATGCTTAATCCAGTTCTGATCCTGGTTATTATATTGACCATCTATGCAGTCATTCTTCTTTTTCTTTAACCGCCAGAGGAATCTGTTTACTTCTACTATGCTCTTGGGGTTATAGTGTTTTTAATTATCCCGTGTCTTTATATTGCTATACGCATTGATATACACGGTTTGTAATTTCGGAGTCGTTATCGGGCTTTATATTTTCCCTTATATGTCGGAGCTTTATGCTTTTGTTTCTTCTTCCCGACTTCAAGTCAAGCGAGTAATGGTCCAGAATTCATAGGTATGAAGTTTCGAATGATCATAATATATAAAGTAGAAAGGAAAGGTAATAGCACGATTTGATTTGTCATATTACCAGAATATCCGAAAAAGACCGAATCATCAAGAAAAATATTTTCTTGATATGTTTAGAGGTTAAATAGAATGTAAGAGTCGTGTAATATGGAAAATGATGATTATAAAATCTATGAATCATCATCTTCCATTAAAAACTTAGCATGACTTACTGTAATATAATCACGTTGGCCTGACGTCATTATATTATACTAACTCATGCTTCAATTCCCAACACTTCTTCAAAGCATTTATAATTTAAACTCGAATTTTACAGAATATAGAAACTAAAACAGTTTCCTTTATAAAGATATCGCAAAGAGATACTTAATTGCGGACATGAATCGTTATGAAGATATCTTTCGAAATATAGAGGATATTTATGATGATATTTTGGAATTTCTAAGTTCGAAAGTTGATGAAGAAAAATTTTCCGCAAGCTTTTAACATGACTTCGGAGCAAGATATTCTCTAAAGATTTCACCGGATCCAAAATTACCTGGATTCTTTGAATATAGGGTTTGACCCTTGTGTTTGTCCTTGGTCTCCTCCATGGTTAGCTCAATCCGTTTTTCAGTTCCAAATTTTCTTTTGAGCTTTTCCAACGTACCATTCTTTATTATCAAACTGTTGGCCCTTAAGACCATCTACAATTTTTCTGTTTCCTCTGCATTTAATGCAGCCATATTTGAATCATCGGTTATCAATCTGAAATGGTTTCAAGAAATTTCATTTTTAGATGATTAAACGCTGATTGCGATCGTCAAGATTCAAAGGATGTTTTCAAGAATTTTAAATTTGAAGTGTTTAAGCGTAAGATGCATCCATCAATGGATCTAACGGTTGACGAAGAAATGTTGTGATTTTCAAAAGTAAGGAATGGTAAGTTCGGTGGTTTGATTTGATAATTCATCATAGAATACGAATGAATATAATTCATGAATGTAGTGATCTTTAGGAAGATAACACTTGCTAAAGCTTTACTTAAGTTTCGATATGTCAAAATCAGAGTATGTAACTGAATTTGTATGAAAATGGTTTTTCTTTGGTGAACATATACATATATCATGTGAATGTAAGTAGTATAGTTAACAACTGCTGAATCAGAATGGAAGAATGTACAATGTAACATATTTATATGAGATATGAATATCTCTCGGGTTTTACCTACCCGTTAAAATATTTTTTACAATTAACAGTTTGTACAAAAGAGAAGATATACGTTCATATATGTATTCTTCAGATGTAATCATGGTTTTAATGAGCTAATATAATATTAAACTCATTTGATTTGCTGTTGAAACGAGAATAAATAATCTCCAAAACCTTAGAGATTTCATAATTGTCGTGAAATATTTCGCTAATGAAGTTATGAATTAATACTTCATCGTTCATTGTTATTGATATACTTTGGTATATGATGTTGGTGCTCTTGGAATTCTTGTGAAATTCATAAGGCACTAATGATATTTTCTAGAAAGTTTCGAGTACATCGAAAATTAAAGTATACAATCAATCATATATTTGAGTAATACACTTGGTTTATTACGAAATGGAGTTTATTGTATTGAAGTAATGATTAACGATTGTTAAGTTATTAACAAAAGATGTACATCATAGCATATTGTGATATGAATTAACCATGTAGTACATACTAGTTAAGATTCACACGTAATAGCTTAGTACGAAAAGATTTATTATTGTTCCAATCCATATATATAAAGTATACATATGTAATTCTTCAGGAAGAATGAGTCAATACATCTTAACTAATTATTAATAATATTCCTTGGTATCTATGGGGCGTATGATGTTGATGTTTGAGGTACTGAGTGCGATGTTGAGGCGTGGAATGCGGATGTTGTCGTTGGTGAAGCTGGTGATGTTGGTGGTGATGTTGGTGGTGATGCTGATGGTACTGGTGGTACTGGTTATGCTGCTGGTGCTGCTGCTGGTGTTCGTAGGTTTCGCACCATATTCTCCAGAGCCACTACTCGAGCGCGAAGCTCGTTGACTTCTTCTATTATTCCGGGATGATTGGCGGTTCGGACAAGTGGATGAATAAGATCTAAAATTTTAGATATTATATATTCGTGACTGGATATCCTGGAAATGAGGGTGAAAATAGTGTTCCGAACGGGTTCGCCAGTAAGTGCTTCAGGTTCTTCACCAAGAGGTGAATTCGGTTGGTGGAAGGGATCACCTTCTTCTTGTCTCCATTGATTAAGTTTACTACGAACCCATCCCCAATTCATCCAAAATAGATGATGGCTGATTGGTTGGTTCATTCCGGTTACGCTGATAACTAAACAGTAATAATCCTGTTTAATATTAGTTAATGCTACAGATATGGTACTTGCATCCAAAACCACTATAGGGACTTATGTATATTTATAGAAAAAAATATAACCAGCTGATGATTATAAACCTTAGTATGTAAATTTATAGATATGTGTAAATATTATTATTGATATGGATTATTTTATATTAACATATAAAGATAAAGATGATGATAGTGGGGCTATTTATAATTGTGCTAGTGTAGTTGTTGTGCTAGTTTAGTTGTTGAATATAGTTGCTAATTTTATAATTGCAAGTGTAGTTGTTGTGCTAGTGTAAATATTACTAATGGCTATATGCAGACACATGCTATTATTTTGTTAATTCATGTTAATAATTGGATTACCTAATAAGACATATTATTACCTAATAAGTATAATATTTAAGGATAATGACCTAATGGGAGTAGGTCACCTGTAAATTTAAACCATTAGTTGGTTTTATGTCTTATGTATTCAATATGCCTTAAGGATAATATAGTCCACAAAACTGAGTATTCACAACCAAATGGGTTGTTATACGCATGTTCATACACGAGTGAACATACATCGTTTATTTAGTATGAACTGTCCTTGATTAGATGAAAGACAAAATAGTGTGACTATAATAAGAAATCAAAACGACCTATAAAATTGGTATATGCATCATGATTTGTTATGATTGCGGACTTTGACTTTTGGAGCATGGACCATTGTTATGATTTATTTCTAACACACGTATTTAATTACGGAGTATTAATTTGCATGACATGAATTAAATATATTGGGATGTTGCTTATATGAACTAAGTGATACTTGTTAAAATTTGCATTTATTATATTACGTGAATTATAGTTTGTTTCAAATTTTCTATTTAATTCGGTGTTGAATCCAGATGCAGAAAAACTTGAGAAGTTCACTCGTGTGAACTTTAAACGTTGGCAGTAAAAGATATTCTTTTAGCTGACCACGTTGAACCTTGCGATGTTCTTGGTTAAACCGCTCCCAAAGTTAATGAAAGGGAAGATGATGCTCAAATTGTGAGCGCAATTAAAGTTTGGAATCATTTGAATTCCTTGTGCGTAACTATTTCTTGAATACATAAACATCTTATTTAGCTCTACAAATAAGTCCCAACAGAAAAGAAAACGAGAGTGAATTTGTTGAAAAATCTTGATTACATAAACCCTGAGCTACCTTGAGACTTGAATGGTTTGAATTTTCTAAGATGTCTAGCTTGTTATGTATCACTCATAAATAAATGGTTTTAGACGATAACGCATATGTTTATTAAAGTGTTATCTTTTATGTACTTCAGATTGTAACTTGTTTGCAGGTAATATAATTTGATTATCTTGCTGAAATATAACTCATTATTTGCTTATCTTATTTGAATTTTTAGTATGAATCTTGCTGAAATACATCATCAATTAAATGGTAAAGACCTATGCATTGTAGATAGTGGTAACATACACACTATGATCAAATCTAAGAAATATTTCATTGATTTAAATCAAATGAAGGAATTATAAATACTATATCAGGTCCTGCAAACTTGAAGGAACAGAAAAGGCAAAAATTCATATTACCAAATGGTACAAATTTTCTGATAAACAATGCATTGTTTTCTCAAAATCAAAGAGAAATTGATTGAGTTTCTCTGATATATATATCATAATGGATATGATTATCAGTAAATGATAACAGATAATGAGAAATATCTATGTAGCACCGAAAAGCGCATATGATGAAAATCGCATATGATAAAAAGCGCATATGATGAAAAGCTATGATGAAAAGCGCAGCGCATATGATTAAAAGCGCATATAATGAAAAGTGCATATGATTAAAAGTGCATATGATAAAAAGCGCATATGATGAAAAGCGCATATGATGAAAAGCGCAGCGCATATGTTATAATAATAATAATAATATAGATATGGATAGTCAATTTTGGTGTATACATATAGTCAATTTTGGTACACAAAGTATGTATTTTTATATTGAGATTTTAGGCTATAAATACTCATGAATGCAAGCATTAAACTTGCACCATTTCTCACACTTACAAAGTGTTTCTTTCTTTCTCTCCATTATCATCTTTGTTCTTACACTTCATTATTAGTATTCTAAATCAAGAATCAAATCACTAAAGGTAGTTATAAGCCTACTGAATTATAACATCAAGAATCAAACCACTAAAGGTAGTTATAAGCCTACTGAATTATAACATCAAGAATCAAACCACTAAAGGTAGTTATAAGCCTACTGAATTATAACACGTTATCAGCACGATAATCTTAATACTAAATATGGTTGGCTCTGCCACCAAAATGATATATGGTCGGTTATACCACCAAAATGATATATGGTCGGTTATACCACCAAAATGATATATGGTCGGTTATACCACCAGAATGATATAGGTCGGTTATACCACCTGAAAAAATATATGGTCGACACTGTCGCCAAATTTTCATTTATGTTTACTAATATTTATATTTTTGTTATATAACATTTATTTATGATTACTTACACATGGTCGACACTGTCACCTACTTATCATTTATGTTATATTAAATTTATGTTTAATGTTTATATACTTATGAATATAAATTGACTCTAATTTATCATGATGTTTGTTTTAATTTTTGATAATAGAAAATGTCGAATCTGGAAAAGCTTAAATTTACTCCTTTAGAATCAACTGGAAACAACTACATGCCATGGGTTATAAAAGTAAAAATGCATCTTAAATCAATGGGCATTCTTGAAACCATAAATGAAAACAACACTTGTTCTGAAAAAGAACAAGCTACGGCATGTTGCTTTATTCATCAACATATTGATGAATGCTTACAAAATAATTATGTGACTGTAGAAGATCCCCATGTTTTATGGGAAGGTCTCAAAAGCAGATTCAATAATCAAAGAGAAATTTTACTTCCAGCTGCAATGGAACAATGGAGAACATTAAGGTTCCAAGACTTTAAGAAAGTAAATGAATACAGCTCAGCTCTGTATAATACATGTTCACAACTTAAATTCTGTGGACATGAAATTAGTGATGCAGACATGATGGAGAAAACTTTCTCCACAATGAATGCTGCAAACATCACAGTGCAAAGAAATTTGAGAATGCTAAAGTTCAAAACATATCCTGAACTTAATTCATATCTCTTAGTTGCAGAGCAAAATGATGAGCTATTAATGAAAAATCAGCAATCCCGTCCTACTGGTACACTTGCAATCCCTGAAGCAAATACTGCAAATAATTATAAACAGGGACAAGGACGCGGGCAAGGTCGTGGTTATAATAACCATCACCATCATCATGCCAAAAGCCATAACTATGGTAGAAACCATCCTTATGGTAATGGTAATGGGCGTGGACGTGGTCGTGGTCGTGGCCG
The DNA here is from genome assembly GCF_046630445.1 of Rutidosis leptorrhynchoides. Lineage (NCBI taxonomy): Eukaryota > Viridiplantae > Streptophyta > Magnoliopsida > Asterales > Asteraceae > Rutidosis > Rutidosis leptorrhynchoides. The sequence goes on along the minus strand of NC_092342.1, from coordinate 348,328,093 downwards.
TGGTGGTCAAAGAAATAGTAATCCACGAAAATATAAATATCAACCACAAAACAAGCCCATTAAACAAGATGTTGAAGAAAATTCTTCTAAAAATTCTGAAGAATCTTGCTACAGATGTGGTAGAATGGGCCACTGGGCTAATACTTGCCGAACATCTAAACATCTTGTTAAGATGTATCAGGATTCGCTGAAAGGTAAAGAAAAGGAAGTAAATTTTGTGGATAATATTGATCCAACAGTCACTGAGAAACCATCTGATTTATATGAAGATTTCTTGAATGTTTAAGTTGTGTGTCTTTTGAAAAATAAACGATTTAATATCGTCTGTCTTTGTCATTATGTTTGCTAAATGTTTCAGTACTATCTATTTGCGTTTAAAATATTGTGTAATATTAATGTACTCACTATTTATTTCTTATATATGAAGTTCAATATGAATTTTGATGGAATACAACATCAATCAAGTGGTGGAGATCTCTGTATAGCAGACAGTGGAACTACACACACTATACTTAAATCCGAGAAATATTTTATTGATCTAAAACCAACGGAAGGAACTATACATACAATATCAGGACCTGCTAACTTGATAAAAGGGATAGGAAAGGCAAATTTCATACTACCAAATGGTACAAAATTTTTAATAAATGATGCCTTATTTTCTCCCAAGTCAAGCAGAAATTTATTGAGTTTCTCCGACATATACCTTAACGGGTATGATTATCAGTCAGTGACAACAGAAAATGAGAAATATTTAAGTATCACTGACAAGAGTCATGTGGTTGAAAAACTGCCAAGACTTAGTTATGGATTACATTATACACATATAAATGTACCAGAAATACATATGGTAGTTAACGAAAAATATATTGATCCTGGTGTATTCAGTTTATGGCATAACAGATTAGGCCATCCAGGATCAACAATGATGAAAAGGATTATTGAATGTACTCATGGACATCCACTAAAGGATAGAAAAATCCATCATGATACAATGGTTCCATGTACATCTTGCTCTCTTGGAAAATTGATAACTAGACCCTCACCACTTAAGGTTGAGAAAGAATCACCAATGTTTCTTGAAAGAATTCAAGGTGATATATGTGGACCAATTCATCCACCATGTGGACCATTTAGATATTTCATGGTTCTAATAGACGCATCTAGCAGATGGTCTCATGTTTGTCTGTTATCAAGCCGTAATGTGGCATTTGCAAAATTTCTTGCCCAAATTATTAAATTGAGAGCTCATTTTCCTGATTACACCATTAAAAGGGTGAGACTTGATAATGCTGGTGAATTTACATCTCAAGCATTTAATGACTATTGCATGTCTATAGGAATTGTTGTTGAACATTCTGTTGCTCATGTGCATACACAAAATGGTTTAGCCGAGTCATTGATTAAACGTTTACAGTTAATCGCTAGACCATTGATAATGAGAACAAAACTCCCTGTATCTATATGGGGTCATGCAATTTTACATGCTGCTGCATTGATTCGCATCAGACCAAGTGCAAGTCATAAATATTCCCCCCTACAACTTGCTTTTGGTCAAGAGCCAAATATTTCCCATCTTAGAACATTTGGTTGTGCAGTGTATGTTCCAATTGCGACACCACAACGTACAAAAATGGGTCCTCAAAGGAGGTTGGGAATATATGTTGGATATGAAACATCTTCAATATTAAGGTATATTGAACCTATGACAGGTGACGTTTTTACAGCACGTTTTGCTGATTGTCATTTTAATGAAACATTGTTCCCTAGATTAGGGGGAGAAATGAAAAATAAAGAAAATGATGTTTCATGGTGTGAACCTCAATTAAAGTATCTTGATCCTCGCACAAAAGAATGCGAGACAGAAGTTCAAAAGATAATGCATATACAAGAACTTGCAAATCAATTGCCTGATGCATTTACAGATACAAAAACGGTGACAAAATCATATATACCAGCAGTAAATACTCCAGCTCGAATTGAAATTCCAAAAGCTGGCAATAACGTCACTCATGAATCTTTGCCACGTCAGAAACGTGGAAGACCAATCGGTTCAAAGGATAAAAATCCTCGAAAAAGAAAATCAGCTGATAATGAAGTAAAAGAAAGTGTTCAAGAAGAACCACAAATCAGTACTCCTACTGCAGAGGAGATTGATGATGTCAATACAGAAATTGCAATCAATTATGCATATTCAAAAATATTATGGAACCGAAATGAAATGAAAAATCTTGATGAGAAATTTTCATTTAATGTTGCATATGACATCATGAATAATGATGATGATCCAGAACCAACATCTATGGTTGAATGTCAAAATAGACATGATTGGGCTCAATGGAAAGAAGCAATACGAGCTGAATTAGAATCACTCAATAAAAGAAAAGTTTTCGGATCCATCATTCTCACTCCTAAAGATGTGAAACCTGTAGGATACAGATGGATTTTTGTCCGAAAAAGAAATGAGAAAAATGAAGTTACAAGGTATAAAGCTAGACTTGTAGCTCAAGGTTTTTCTCAAAGACCGGGAATTGATTATGAAGAAACTTATTCTCCTGTTATGGATGCAATTACTTTTAGGTACTTAATCAGTCTGGCAGTTTCTAAAAATTTAGAAATGCATCTCATGGATGTTGTGACTGCTTATCTATATGGATCACTTGATAGTGATATATATATGAAGATACCTGAAGGATTTAAGGTACCAGAAGCATCAAATGCAAAACCCAAAGAAATGTATTCGATTAAATTACAAAGATCTTTATATGGGTTAAAACAATCGGGACGTATGTGGTATAACCGATTAAGTGATTACTTGATAAGCAAAGGGTATACAAATAATCTTACTTGCCCTTGTGTTTTCATTAAGAAAACAACATCCGGATATGTGATCATAGCTGTTTATGTTGATGATCTTAACATCATAGGTACAAATAAAGAGATCCATGAAGCCATTCAACTTCTAAAGAAAGAATTTGAAATGAAAGATCTCGGAAAAACCAAGTATTGCCTTGGTTTACAAATTGAGCATATGCCTAATGGTTTACTTGTACATCAAACAACATATACTGAAAAGATTTTGAAACGTTTCAATATGGACAAGGCAAAACCATTAAGTACTCCTATGGTTGTTAGATCACTCAATGTTGAAGCTGATCCATTTCGTCCATGTGAAGATCAAGAAGACATTCTTGGACCAGAAGTACCATATCTTAGTGCAATTGGAGCTCTTATGTATCTTACAAATTGTACAAGACCTGACATTTCTTTTGCAGTTAATTTGTTGGCAAGGTTCAGCTCTGCTCCTACCAAAAGACACTGGAATGGGATCAAACACATATTTCGATACCTTCGAGGAACTACTGATTTAGGATTATTTTATTCTAACGAATCAAAACAAGATTTGGTTGGTTATGCTGATGCAGGTTATTTATCTGATCCACATAAAGCTAAATCTCAAACTGGATATGTATTCCTAAATGGAGGTACTGCAATATCATGGCGTTCTCAAAAACAAACACTTGTTGCTACATCATCAAATCATGCCGAAGTGATTGCATTACATGAAGCTACTCGGGAATGTTTTTGGTTGAGATCAATGACACAAATCATTACTGATTCTTGTGGACTAGAACGCGATAAAAGTCCAACAATTATCTATGAAGATAATGCAGCTTGCATAGCACAGATGAAAGAAGGGTATATCAAAAGTGACCGAACCAAACACATACCTCCTAGATTCTTCTCATACACTCAAAATCTCATTAAGGACAACGAGATTGAAATGAGATATGTTCAATCCAGCAAAAACTCTGCTGATCTTTTCACGAAAGCACTTCCAACTGCTATTTTCAGAACACACGTTCATAACATTGGCATGAGACATGTTCAAAAGATGTAACAACCGAAGCGATGTCTACTTGAGGGGGAGTCAACTCCATGCTGCACTCTTTTTCCCTTAGCTAAATTTTTTCCCACTGGGTTTTCTTTAGCAAGGTTTTTAACGAGGCAGTAATTTATAGTTGATCTTCAACAAAATAAAATTGCTATCCAAGGGGGAGTGTTATAATAATAATAATAATATAGATATGGATAGTCAATTTTGGTGTATACATATAGTCAATTTTGGTACACAAAGTATGTATTTTTATATTGAGATTTTAGGCTATAAATACTCATGAATGCAAGCATTAAACTTGCACCATTTCTCACACTTACAAAGTGTTTCTTTCTTTCTCTCCATTATCATCTTTGTTCTTACACTTCATTATTAGTATTCTAAATCAAGAATCAAATCACTAAAGGTAGTTATAAGCCTACTGAATTATAACATCAAGAATCAAACCACTAAAGGTAGTTATAAGCCTACTGAATTATAACATCAAGAATCAAACCACTAAAGGTAGTTATAAGCCTACTGAATTATAACACTGTTATAATTCAGTAGGCTTATAACTACCTTTAGTGGTTTGATTCTTGATGTTATAATTCAGTAGGCTTATAACTACCTTTAGTGATTTGATTCTTGATTAAGAATACTAATAATGAAGTGTAAGAACAAAGATGATAATGGAGAAAGAAAGAAACACTTTGTAAGTGTGTGAAATGGTGCAAGTTTAATGCTTGCATTCATGAGTATTTATAGCCTAAAATCTCAATATAAAAATACATACTTTGTGTACCAAAATTGACTATATGTATACACCAAAATTGACTATCCATATCTATATTATTATTATTATTATAACACTCCCCCTTGGATAGCAATTTTATTTTGTTGCCCCGATGATAAGTTGGCAGTACCTTATCACCTGGCATATATAACATCTTTGTTTTAGTATGTAATAACCATCTGATAACAAACACTGATAATGAATTTAAAAATTATTATTACCTTTAGTGATCCTGGTGTATAAATCTGTTATAACTTTATAGTATCATGTTAATATTCAATCTGATACTAAATTACACCATATTTAGGCCTTATTTCTAATCATAAATTGTCAATTATTATTACTTTATAAGGATATTATAACATGGAAATAGAGTCAATTTAGTATGTGATAAATTTCTGTTTGTTTATGTAATAACCTTTATAAGCCTACTGTAGCAAGTAATAACCATGTGAGAAAATAAGGCATAAATTTATGTATTTACATTTATCAATATCCTCTGCAGAAGGAATATTGATTTGTGGTTCTTCTTGAACACTTTCTTTTACCTCATTATCAGCTGATTTTCTTTTTCGAGGATTTTTATCCTTTGAACCGATTGGTCTTCCACGTTTCTGACGTGGCAAAGATTCATGAGTGACGTTATTTCCAGCTTTTGGAATTTCAATTCGAGCTGGAGTATTTACTGCTGGTATATATGATTTTGTCACCGTTTTTGTATCTGTAAATGCATCAGGCAATTGATTTGCAAGTTCTTGTATATGCATTATCTTTTGAACTTCTGTCTCGCATTCTTTTGTGCGAGGATCAAGATACTTTAATTGAGGTTCACACCATGAAACATCATTTTCTTTATTTTTCATTTCTCCCCCTAATCTAGGGAACAATGTTTCATTAAAATGACAATCAGCAAAACGTGCTGTAAAAACGTCACCTGTCATAGGTTTAATATACCTTAATATTGAAGATGTTTCATATCCAACATATATTCCCAACCTCCTTTGAGGACCCATTTTTGTACGTTGTGGTGTCGCAATTGGAACATACACTGCACAACCAAATGTTCTAAGATGGGAAATATTTGGCTCTTGACCAAAAGCAAGTTGTAGGGGGGAATATTTATGACTTGCACTTGGTCTGATGTGAATCAATGCAGCAGCATGTAAAATTGCATGACCCCATATAGATACAGGGAGTTTTGTTCTCATTATCAATGGTCTAGCGATTAACTGTAAACGTTTAATCAATGACTCGGCTAAACCATTTTGTGTATGCACATGAGCAACAGAATGTTCAACAATAATTCCTATAGACATGCAATAGTCATTAAATGCTTGAGATGTAAATTCACCAGCATTATCAAGTCTCACCCTTTTAATGGTGTAATCAGGAAAATGAGCTCTCAATTTAATAATTTGGGCAAGAAATTTTGCAAATGCCACATTACGGCTTGATAACAGACAAACATGAGACCATCTGCTAGATGCGTCTATTAGAACCATGAAATATCTAAATGGTCCACATGGTGGATGAATTGGTCCACATATATCACCTTGAATTCTTTCAAGAAACATTGGTGATTCTTTCTCAACCTTAAGTGGTGAGGGTCTAGTTATCAATTTTCCAAGAGAGCAAGATGTACATGGAACCATTGTATCATGATGGATTTTTCTATCCTTTAGTGGATGTCCATGAGTACATTCAATAATCCTTTTCATCATTGTTGATCCTGGATGGCCTAATCTGTTATGCCATAAACTGAATACACCAGGATCAATATATTTTTCGTTAACTACCATATGTATTTCTGGTACATTTATATGTGTATAATGTAATCCAGAACTAAGTCTTGGCAGTTTTTCAACCACATGACTCTTGTCAGTGATACTTAAATATTTCTCATTTTCTGTTGTCACTGACTGATAATCATACCCGTTAAGGTAAGGTATATGTCGGAGAAACTCAATAAATTTCTGCTTGACTTGGGAGAAAATAAGGCATCATTTATTAAAAATTTTGTACCATTTGGTAGTATGAAATTTGCCTTTCCTATCCCTTTTATCAAGTTAGCAGGTCCTGATATTGTATGTATAGTTCCTTCCGTTGGTTTTAGATCAATAAAATATTTCTCGGATTTAAGTATAGTGTGTGTAGTTCCACTGTCTGCTATACAGAGATCTCCACCACTTGATTGATGTTGTATTCCAGCAAAATTCATATTGAACTTCATATATAAGAAATAAATAGTGAGTACATTAATATTACACAATATTTTAAACGCAAATAGATAGTACTGAAACATTTAGCAAACATAATGACAAAGACAGACGATATTAAATCGTTTATTTTTCAAAAGACACACAACTTAAACATTCAAGAAATCTTCATATAAATCAGATGGTTTCTCAGTGACTGTTGGATCAATATTATCCACAAAATTTACTTCCTTTTCTTTACCTTTCAGCGAATCCTGATACATCTTAACAAGATGTTTAGATGTTCGGCAAGTATTAGCCCAGTGGCCCATTCTACCACATCTGTAGCAAGATTCTTCAGAATTTTTAGAAGAATTTTCTTCAACATCTTGTTTAATGGGCTTGTTTTGTGGTTGATATTTATATTTTCGTGGATTACTATTTCTTTGACCACCACGGCCACGACCACGACCACGTCCACGCCCATTACCATTACCATAAGGATGGTTTCTACCATAGTTATGGCTTTTGGCATGATGATGGTGATGGTTATTATAACCACGACCTTGCCCGCGTCCTTGTCCCTGTTTATAATTATTTGCAGTATTTGCTTCAGGGATTGCAAGTGTACCAGTAGGACGGGATTGCTGATTTTTCATTAATAGCTCATCATTTTGCTCTGCAACTAAGAGATATGAATTAAGTTCAGGATATGTTTTGAACTTTAGCATTCTCAAATTTCTTTGCACTGTGATGTTTGCAGCATTCATTGTGGAGAAAGTTTTCTCCATCATGTCTGCATCACTAATTTCATGTCCACAGAATTTAAGTTGTGAACATGTATTATACAGAGCTGAGCTGTATTCATTTACTTTCTTAAAGTCTTGGAACCTTAATGTTCTCCATTGTTCCATTGCAGCTGGAAGTAAAATTTCTCTTTGATTATTGAATCTGCTTTTGAGACTTTCCCATAAAACATGGGGATCTTCTACAGTCACATAATTATTTTGTAAGCATTCATCAATATGTTGATGAATAAAGCAACATGCCGTAGCTTGTTCTTTTTCAGAACAAGTGTTGTTTTCATTTATGGTTTCAAGAATGCCCATTGATTTAAGATGCATTTTTACTTTTATAACCCATGGCATGTAGTTGTTTCCAGTTGATTCTAAAGGAGTAAATTTAAGCTTTTCCAGATTCGACATTTTCTATTATCAAAAATTAAAACAAACATCATGATAAATTAGAGTCAATTTATATTCATAAGTATATAAACATTAAACATAAATTTAATATAACATAAATGATAAGTAGGTGACAGTGTCGACCATGTGTAAGCAATCATAAATAAATGTTATATAACAAAAATATAAATATTAGTAAACATAAATGAAAATTTGGCGACAGTGTCGACCATATATTTTTTCAGGTGGTATAACCGACCTATATCATTCTGGTGGTATAACCGACCATATATCATTTTGGTGGTATAACCGACCATATATCATTTTGGTGGTATAACCGACCATATATCATTTTGGATGCAATACTATACTCCAAAAAATATAGTATAACCAGGCTGTTAATATAGTAACTATTCTCTATTATTACTATAATAATAATCAAACCAATTATGTGTAAATAATAACCAGTTATATCATAAACTGAATACACTATAGGTTTAATTTTTGATGTATTCACACTGTTTATATACTTATGAATATAAATTGACTATATAACTACCTAATCACGTGTAAATCATAAATTTATTCACTATATAACTACCTTTATAAACATGTGATAAATTGACAAGTTTTACACTGTTTATAATTGACTTATGAATATATATAGTGTATTCACGTAGTTATAAATCACGTGTATTCAGTTTATTATAAAGGTTATAATCATTATGTGTAAATTTAAGCTTTTGAATAACTTTTGGATCTGCGTGATATGGACCATATAAATTATCAAGTTAGCAGGTCCTGAATATAAAACCACATGATTTAGTATTTATAATTTAGTTTCATATCAAACCATTTACAAGTAAGCATAACCAGGCTGTTATAGAGAACCAGGATTGCAATTTTATGTGTGCCTTACTTGCTAGCTAGGGTGCCTTAGCAATCTAGGAAACTATAACCTTTCCTGCCTTACACTTAAAGCACTTAGGATTGCCTTATAATCTTAACAATCATGCTTTACCAAACTTGACTTAAAGATTCTAATCAAAGTCTCTTTCCTAATGTAGGACTACAACTTTTCTTGACCATAGTGCCTTTAATTGTTGCCTTTAACTGTTAAATGCTACACTATACTTTATAAACTTTACTTATCTTAGAATGACGAGCTAATCTAAGAACTCTGCTCACTTTCCTGAGTACTATCCAATTACACCACCGCATCTAAATGCGACACAATGATTTCAGAAATTCTTGACATTCATAAGTCATCTATCATGGTTATGTGTATTACATATGTATTACATGAAATATTATCCATGATTTTGAAACTCTTATAATTGTTACTACTCACACACAAACGTATATAACTCCCTGTTATATCACGTACCTATATGCCTTATGCCTTTATGCATCGGTTTATGAATCGAAAAATGTCATTGGGTTATCACAGTATACGAATTGAAAGTCTTTAATCAAAAGATTATTAGATTACATACTTATCACTTTATGATCTCGACACGTCATACTGCCATTATTAAAGTATAGACACATCATATCTTATTATATCTTATCGTATCTATCCCAATAGATTTTGTCTAACACTTTTCCTAAATTCCCTCCGTAAATTACGGAAATCTTTTTGCTATATACACGTATTCGAGGAGACGAATATATCATCCAGTATTCAACACTAATATCATATCAAAAACCCTAATTCCAAACACATAATATGGATTCCTCGAACTCTTCGAGCTCCAATGGCAGCGTAACCGGAATGAACCAACCAATCAGCCATCATCTATTTTGGATGAATTGGGGATGGGTTCGTAGTAAACTTAATCAATGGAGACAAGAAGAAGGTGATCCCTTCCACCAACCGAATTCACCTCTTGGTGAAGAACCTGAAGCACTTACTGGCGAACCCGTTCGGAACACTATTTTCACCCTCATTTCCAGGATATCCAGTCACGAATATATAATATCTAAAATTTTAGATCTTATTCATCCACTTGTCCGAACCGCCAATCATCCCGGAATAATAGAAGAAGTCAACGAGCTTCGCGCTCGAGTAGTGGCTCTGGAGAATATGGTGCGAAACCTTCGAACACCAGCAGCAGCACCAGCAGCATAACCAGTACCACCAGTACCATCAGCATCACCACCAACATCACCACCAACATCACCAGCTTCACCAACGACAACATCCGCATTCCACGCCTCAACATCGCACTCAGTACCTCAAACATCAACATCATACGCCCCATAGATACCAAGGAATATTATTAATAATTAGTTAAGATGTATTGACTCATTCTTCCTGAAGAATTACATATGTATACTTTATATATATGGATTGGAACAATAATAAATCTTTTCGTACTAAGCTATTACGTGTGAATCTTAACTAGTATGTACTACATGGTTAATTCATATCACAATATGCTATGATGTACATCTTTTGTTAATAACTTAACAATCGTTAATCATTACTTCAATACAATAAACTCCATTTCGTAATAAACCAAGTGTATTACTCAAATATATGATTGATTGTATACTTTAATTTTCGATGTACTCGAAACTTTCTAGAAAATATCATTAGTGCCTTATGAATTTCACAAGAATTCCAAGAGCACCAACATCATATACCAAAGTATATCAATAACAATGAACGATGAAGTATTAATTCATAACTTCATTAGCGAAATATTTCACGACAATTATGAAATCTCTAAGGTTTTGGAGATTATTTATTCTCGTTTCAACAGCAAATCAAATGAGTTTAATATTATATTAGCTCATTAAAACCATGATTACATCTGAAGAATACATATATGAACGTATATCTTCTCTTTTGTACAAACTGTTAATTGTAAAAAATATTTTAACGGGTAGGTAAAACCCGAGAGATATTCATATCTCATATAAATATGTTACATTGTACATTCTTCCATTCTGATTCAGCAGTTGTTAACTATACTACTTACATTCACATGATATATGTATATGTTCACCAAAGAAAAACCATTTTCATACAAATTCAGTTACATACTCTGATTTTGACATATCGAAACTTAAGTAAAGCTTTAGCAAGTGTTATCTTCCTAAAGATCACTACATTCATGAATTATATTCATTCGTATTCTATGATGAATTATCAAATCAAACCACCGAACTTACCATTCCTTACTTTTGAAAATCACAACATTTCTTCGTCAACCGTTAGATCCATTGATGGATGCATCTTACGCTTAAACACTTCAAATTTAAAATTCTTGAAAACATCCTTTGAATCTTGACGATCGCAATCAGCGTTTAATCATCTAAAAATGAAATTTCTTGAAACCATTTCAGATTGATAACCGATGATTCAAATATGGCTGCATTAAATGCAGAGGAAACAGAAAAATTGTAGATGGTCTTAAGGGCCAACAGTTTGATAATAAAGAATGGTACGTTGGAAAAGCTCAAAAGAAAATTTGGAACTGAAAAACGGATTGAGCTAACCATGGAGGAGACCAAGGACAAACACAAGGGTCAAACCCTATATTCAAAGAATCCAGGTAATTTTGGATCCGGTGAAATCTTTAGAGAATATCTTGCTCCGAAGTCATGTTAAAAGCTTGCGGAAAATTTTTCTTCATCAACTTTCGAACTTAGAAATTCCAAAATATCATCATAAATATCCTCTATATTTCGAAAGATATCTTCATAACGATTCATGTCCGCAATTAAGTATCTCTTTGCGATATCTTTATAAAGGAAACTGTTTTAGTTTCTATATTCTGTAAAATTCGAGTTTAAATTATAAATGCTTTGAAGAAGTGTTGGGAATTGAAGCATGAGTTAGTATAATATAATGACGTCAGGCCAACGTGATTATATTACAGTAAGTCATGCTAAGTTTTTAATGGAAGATGATGATTCATAGATTTTATAATCATCATTTTCCATATTACACGACTCTTACATTCTATTTAACCTCTAAACATATCAAGAAAATATTTTTCTTGATGATTCGGTCTTTTCCGGATATTCTGGTAATATGACAAATCAAATCGTGCTATTACCTTTCCTTTCTACTTTATATATTATGATCATTCGAAACTTCATACCTATGAATTCTGGACCATTACTCGCTTGACTTGAAGTCGGGAAGAAGAAACAAAAGCATAAAGCTCCGACATATAAGGGAAAATATAAAGCCCGATAACGACTCCGAAATTACAAACCGTGTATATCAATGCGTATAGCAATATAAAGACACGGGATAATTAAAAACACTATAACCCCAAGAGCATAGTAGAAGTAAACAGATTCCTCTGGCGGTAAAAGAAAAAGAAGAATGACTGCATAGATGGTCAATATAATAACCAGGATCAGAACTGGATTAAGCATTTTCTTAATCTTTTGAAAGTTTGAATTGAGAAAGAAAGTATAGAAGTGGTGAAGATAATGAAACGAAAGAAGCTAATTTATAGCAAAATTCCAAACACATCAATCGAGGCAAATCACCGCATTTAATCAAACAAATCTCAAAATTTCGTAAATACCGGAGAATCAAATCTTATAGATTACGAAGATTTCCTTTAATTCCTTGAATTCCGGAAATCAATCGTGACTACGTCAAAAGTTAAGGCGAACATTTAATTTTCTCATTTCACTCTTTTATGATAGCTTCATTTATACTCTTCCTATAAACGAATCGTTTTATCCATATTATTCAATAGTGATAAAACTTTATTTTTCAACTTATATTCATCATTAAAATATTCTTGTTGTAAACAATGAAGATCTCTATCAAATTTCATGACTGTGATTTTCACGAACTCCTCTTTGTTTGTCTGCCCTAATATTGTGGCATAAAATGCTCAAGGTTTTAAATGAGCTCAGTACTATTCATAACACATTTCATGTATCCAATTTACTGAAATGACTTGTATAACATCATCATTTTGAATGATATTCGCATTAATGATAAAATGCACTTCGTTGAATAACCTATAGAAATCATGGAAGGAGAGGTCAAACAAACGCGTAAAAGCAATATACCTATCGTTAAAGTCCATTGGAATTCGTGTAGAGGCCCCGAATATACCTGGGAACGCAAAGACCATATGAAACGGAAATATCCCCATCTCTTCTCAACTGCTGATGCAAACGAGGAAACTACCTAAAAACTTCGGGACGAAGTTTTCAATAACGGGGAGGTACTATAACGACCCTCATTTTTCCATTCTATATTTTTCCAATATTAAAAGCCCAAACAATATAATTAAAACTTAATGATTAAACTTTAATCAACAATTGTTAAGTGTTAAGAGTTAGAAAACATATTAATTAACTTTGTACAAAAATTGACAAGTTAATAAAAGATGAAAATAATAAACTTTTAGTCGACACTCACTGCTAATTAAAATTTATGCATTTATGTAATATTATAACTAATAACCTATAAGTAATAAATAAAAAGTGACATTTATATAAATAATAAAACAATTGGGAACTAAATATATACAAGTCATGAATTAGTAAAAAGAAAATAATACTTATCATGTAGTAAATGTAAAAATAATAATAATAATAATAATAATAATAGTAATAATAATGAGACTAAAAAAATCTTACATCCTTATGTTGACTAAAAATAAAGTGTAAACTAGTACATCCTTATGTTGACTAATTATAAACTAGTACCACCTATTGTTGACTAAAAATTATAAAACAAAATAAAATCATTAATTAGAACATCCTTATGTTGACTAACACTCTAATACTTGCACTATATAAACACCTAGTTTCTCATTCACAAATCACACCAAAATCCTCTCTCAAAAACAATCTCTCCCTCTCCCTCTCTTGTGATATTCGGATCTTCAAGCTTGTTCTTCGTGTTCTTCAAGAATCTTCAAGGAGTTCTTCAAGATTTTCAAGGCTTTGATCTTCCATCTTCATCGTGTTCATCTTTTCTTTGTTAATTATCTTGAGTCTTCAAAGGTATAACATAAACCCTAAACTATTTACATAAACTTTGATCTTTGATAATTCATATTCATATTATAAACTTGTTATTCATAAGTATATACATAAACACACCTAGATTTATATATACATATATACATGTAAAAAAAAATATTTATATATATATATATACACATATATATACGAATTATATATACATATACATATTAAAACCTTAAACCCTAATTACACCTAAACTATAATTCTTAAACCCTAATTAATTAAACTCTAAACATTTATGAAACCCTAGGACATTAATTACTAAACCCTAGTTATTAATTACTACTTTAATTAACTAACCCTAATTAATGAAACCCTAATACTACTTATACTAGTACTTAACATGTATACACTATTACTATTACTAGCACCTATAACCTACTAATTATATTGTAGCACAAAAACATTTTGGGATATGTATTAGAGATGTATAGATCTTCGAACTTTCTTGACGAATGGTTTCTACGAGATTCTAGGCAGAGGGTTTGGATTTCCGATTTAAAGGATCCTATGGCTCAAGCCCCTAGATCTAAATTAGCCATTCGAAGGGAAAGGGGTGATTGGAAGCTTATCTAATACGGCAAGTATCCTAAAATGGAAACAATCATAAAAGTAGAAACTCTCTAGTCATAGAAACTTAGTAAAATAAGAAACTTTCTAAAAATAGAAACTTTATAAAAATAGTAACTTACTAGGAATAGAAACTTAGTAAAACAAACTATACTTAAACTTAAACATGGGCAAAACACTTAACTACTCTTAAATGTCAATAGGTTGACTTTCCTGCTCACTCGTTCAACTCTCTATTCTGAGGAATAACTCTCTCTACTTACTAAGGTGAATTCATAGCCCTACTTTTTACTGTTTTATAACTGTTTTATAGCTTTTGGGGTGAGAATACATGCACAACTTTTATAACTGTTTTACACGTATTAACTATTAAACTGTGATATGTTGGGCTATGACCAGCAAGCCCCCAACTGATAAGTATAAACGATAACTTGTTACGGGGTAAACTTGAAAGTCTAGTCTAAATATCAGTACTTACACGTATCAACTATTAAACTATGATATGTTGGGTTATGACCAGCAAGCCCCCAACCGACAAGTATAAACGATAACTTGACACGGGGTAAACTTGAAAGTCTAGTCTAAATATCAGTACAAACTGTTAAAACTATGCTATACCCGGCTATGTCGGACTAAGTCCCTACAGTGATATTTTTAAGTGCTGCGGCATGCTTATTTATTGGGGGTAGGCCTATCGGGAGTAACGTCCCCGATACATTTGACTCAGTCTTTGTATTACTTGATAATGAAATTTAAACCGACAAGGACAGACACAACTTGTCATGGGGCAAACTTGAACGTTTAGTCTAAATATCACGCACTGGCATAACTTTTGGATCTGCGAGATCTACTTTTTGATCCTGCGGGAGATCAACTTTACAACTAAATCTTGTGGTCTAAAAACAACGATAACTACTTTTGTTAAACCTATGAACTTCACTCAACCATTTTGGTTGACACTTTAGCATGTTTTGTCTCAGGTACTGTTTGATTCAAGCTTTCTTATCTACTACTTATGTGATGCTACTTGGATTTAGGATCAAGAGATATCGCATTTATTACTTCTGCATATGAACAATTACTTTATCGTTATTTCCATTATTGTAACGACATTTCATTTTCCGCTGCGTACTCAATAAAGTTAAATTTTCTCATTTAGTATTGTTCTCGTATTATAATATGTTGGTTTATTTGATATTAGTAACGTTTCTTCCAGACCCTATTGGGAGGACGTTACAGATTGGTATCATACACTGCAATGTTTTAATTTAAGGATCATCTTTGATAGTAACTTGCAGATTGGTAAGTATTCATTAAATCAATAGAGATAATTAATATTTTAAAATAGTAATGTTCTCACACTATATAGTGGTTAATTAAACTAAACGTTACTATTTCAAAATACATATCAAATGATACATGCGCTACAGATAATTAATATAACATAAATGATAAGTAGGTGACAGTGTCGACCATGTGTAAGCAATCATAAATAAATGTTATATAACAAAAATATAAATATTAGTAAACATAAATGAAAATTTGGCGACAGTGTCGACCATATATTTTTTCAGGTGGTATAACCGACCTATATCATTCTGGTGGTATAACCGACCATATATCATTTTGGTGGTATAACCGACCATATATCATTTTGGTGGTATAACCGACCATATATCATTTTGGTGGCAGAGCCAACCATATTTAGTATTAAGATTATCGTGCTGATAACGTGTTATAATTCAGTAGGCTTATAACTACCTTTAGTGGTTTGATTCTTGATGTTATAATTCAGTAGGCTTATAACTACCTTTAGTGGTTTGATTCTTGATGTTATAATTCAGTAGGCTTATAACTACCTTTAGTGATTTGATTCTTGATTTAGAATACTAATAATGAAGTGTAAGAACAAAGATGATAATGGAGAGAAAGAAAGAAACACTTTGTAAGTGTGAGAAATGGTGCAAGTTTAATGCTTGCATTCATGAGTATTTATAGCCTAAAATCTCAATATAAAAATACATACTTTGTGTACCAAAATTGACTATATGTATACACCAAAATTGACTATCCATATCTATATTATTATTATTATTATAACATTTTAGATATAGATATATAATATATAATGAACCTTATAAAGTAATTAATTACGTATAATTAAAAGTAATTGTGGTACTATACGTACCATAAGCTTCAACAGTTTTATGAACGAAAGGCGAAACCCGAACCACGATATCATCATCGAGACCGATGGGTTTAGATCTGGCTTGGCGTGTCATTTGTGCCATCTCTTTCATATCACCAAACATGAACTTGTACCGGCTGCCTTTCAAACCTTGAGCTCAATCATGTCTATTTTGACATTCAACCATAGATGTTGGTTCTGGATCATCATCATTATTCATGATGTCATATGCAACATTAAATGAAAATTTCTCATCAAGATTTTTCATTTCATTTCGGTTCCATAATATTTTTGAATATGCATAATTGATTGCAATTTCTGTATTGACATCATCAATCTCCTCTGCAGTAGGAGTACTGATTTGTGGTTCTTCTTGAACACTTTCTTTTACTTCATTATCAGCTGATTTTCTTTTTCGAGGATTTTTATCCTTTGAACCGATTGGTCTTCCACGTTTCTGACGTGGCAAAGATTCATGAGTGACGTTATTGCCAGCTTTTGGAATTTCAATTCGAGCTGGAGTATTTACTGCTGGTATATATGATTTTGTCACCGTTTTTGTATCTTTAAATGCATCAGGCAATTGATTTGCAAGTTCTTGTATATGCATTATCTTTTGAACTTCTGTCTCGCATTCTTTTGTGCGAGGATCAAGATACTTTAATTGAGGTTCACACCATGAAACATCATTTTCTTTATTTTTCATTTCTCCCCCTAATCTAGGGAACAATGTTTCATTAAAATGACAATCAGCAAAACGTGCTGTAAAAACGTCACCTGTCATAGGTTCAATATACCTTAATATTGAAGATGTTTCATATCCAACATATATTCCCAACCTCCTTTGAGGACCCATTTTTGTACGTTGTGGTGTCGCAATTGGAACATACACTGCACAACCAAATGTTCTAAGATGGGAAATATTTGGCTCTTGACCAAAAGCAAGTTGTAGGGGGGAATATTTATGACTTGCACTTGGTCTGATGCGAATCAATGCAGCAGCATGTAAAATTGCATGACCCCATATAGATACAGGGAGTTTTGTTCTCATTATCAATGGTCTAGCGATTAACTGTAAACGTTTAATCAATGACTCGGCTAAACCATTTTGTGTATGCACATGAGCAACAGAATGTTCAACAACAATTCCTATAGACATGCAATAGTCATTAAATGCTTGAGATGTAAATTCACCAGCATTATCAAGTCTCACCCTTTTAATGGTGTAATCAGGAAAATGAGCTCTCAATTTAATAATTTGGGCAAGAAATTTTGCAAATGCCACATTACGGCTTGATAACAGACAAACATGAGACCATCTGCTAGATGCGTCTATTAGAACCATGAAATATCTAAATGGTCCACATGGTGGATGAATTGGTCCACATATATCACCTTGAATTCTTTCAAGAAACATTGGTGATTCTTTCTCAACCTTAAGTGGTGAGGGTCTAGTTATCAATTTTCCAAGAGAGCAAGATGTACATGGAACCATTGTATCATGATGGATTTTTCTATCCTTTAGTGGATGTCCATGAGTACATTCAATAATCCTTTTCATCATTGTTGATCCTGGATGGCCTAATCTGTTATGCCATAAACTGAATACACCAGGATCAATATATTTTTCGTTAACTACCATATGTATTTCTGGTACATTTATATGTGTATAATGTAATCCAGAACTAAGTCTTGGCAGTTTTTCAACCACATGACTCTTGTCAGTGATACTTAAATATTTCTCATTTTCTGTTGTCACTGACTGATAATCATACCCGTTAAGGTATATGTCGGAGAAACTCAATAAATTTCTGCTTGACTTGGGAGAAAATAAGGCATCATTTATTAAAAATTTTGTACCATTTGGTAGTATGAAATTTGCCTTTCCTATCCCTTTTATCAAGTTAGCAGGTCCTGATATTGTATGTATAGTTCCTTCCGTTGGTTTTAGATCAATAAAATATTTCTCGGATTTAAGTATAGTGTGTGTAGTTCCACTGTCTGCTATACAGAGATCTCCACCACTTGATTGATGTTGTATTCCAGCAAAATTCATATTGAACTTCATATATAAGAAATAAATAGTGAGTACATTAATATTACACAATATTTTAAACGCAAATAGATAGTACTGAAACATTTAGCAAACATAATGACAAAGACAGACGATATTAAATCGTTTATTTTTCAAAAGACACACAACTTAAACATTCAAGAAATCTTCATATAAATCAGATGGTTTCTCAGTGACTGTTGGATCAATATTATCCACAAAATTTACTTCCTTTTCTTTACCTTTCAGCGAATCCTGATACATCTTAACAAGATGTTTAGATGTTCGGCAAGTATTAGCCCAGTGGCCCATTCTACCACATCTGTAGCAAGATTCTTCAGAATTTTTAGAAGAATTTTCTTCAACATCTTGTTTAATGGGCTTGTTTTGTGGTTGATATTTATATTTTCGTGGATTACTATTTCTTTGACCACCACGGCCACGACCACGACCACGTCCACGCCCATTACCATTACCATAAGGATGGTTTCTACCATAGTTATGGCTTTTGGCATGATGATGGTGATGGTTATTATAACCACGACCTTGCCCGCGTCCTTGTCCCTGTTTATAATTATTTGCAGTATTTGCTTCAGGGATTGCAAGTGTACCAGTAGGACGGGATTGCTGATTTTTCATTAATAGCTCATCATTTTGCTCTGCAACTAAGAGATATGAATTAAGTTCAGGATATGTTTTGAACTTTAGCATTCTCAAATTTCTTTGCACTGTGATGTTTGCAGCATTCATTGTGGAGAAAGTTTTCTCCATCATGTCTGCATCACTAATTTCATGTCCACAGAATTTAAGTTGTGAACATGTATTATACAGAGCTGAGCTGTATTCATTTACTTTCTTAAAGTCTTGGAACCTTAATGTTCTCCATTGTTCCATTGCAGCTGGAAGTAAAATTTCTCTTTGATTATTGAATCTGCTTTTGAGACCTTCCCATAAAACATGGGGATCTTCTACAGTCACATAATTATTTTGTAAGCATTCATCAATATGTTGATGAATAAAGCAACATGCCGTAGCTTGTTCTTTTTCAGAACAAGTGTTGTTTTCATTTATGGTTTCAAGAATGCCCATTGATTTAAGATGCATTTTTACTTTTATAACCCATGGCATGTAGTTGTTTCCAGTTGATTCTAAAGGAGTAAATTTAAGCTTTTCCAGATTCGACATTTTCTATTATCAAAAATTAAAACAAACATCATGATAAATTAGAGTCAATTTATATTCATAAGTATATAAACATTAAACATAAATTTAATATAACATAAATGATAAGTAGGTGACAGTGTCGACCATGTGTAAGCAATCATAAATAAATGTTATATAACAAAAATATAAATATTAGTAAACATAAATGAAAATTTGGCGACAGTGTCGACCATATATTTTTTCAGGTGGTATAACCGACCTATATCATTCTGGTGGTATAACCGACCATATATCATTTTGGTGGTATAACCGACCATATATCATTTTGGTGGTATAACCGACCATATATCATTTTGGTGGCAGAGCCAACCATATTTAGTATTAAGATTATCGTGCTGATAACGTGTTATAATTCAGTAGGCTTATAACTACCTTTAGTGGTTTGATTCTTGATGTTATAATTCAGTAGGCTTATAACTACCTTTAGTGGTTTGATTCTTGATGTTATAATTCAGTAGGCTTATAACTACCTTTAGTGATTTGATTCTTGATTTAGAATACTAATAATGAAGTGTAAGAACAAAGATGATAATGGAGAGAAAGAAAGAAACACTTTGTAAGTGTGAGAAATGGTGCAAGTTTAATGCTTGCATTCATGAGTATTTATAGCCTAAAATCTCAATATAAAAATACATACTTTGTGTACCAAAATTGACTATATGTATACACCAAAATTGACTATCCATATCTATATTATTATTATTATAACACTCCCCCTTGGATAGCAATTTTATTTTGTTGAAGATCAACTATAAATTACTGCCTCGTTAAAAACCTTGCTAAAGAAAACCCAGTGGGAAAAAACTTTAGCTAAGGGAAAAAGAGTGCAGCATGGAGTTGACTCCCCCTCAAGTAGACATCGCTTCAGCTGTTACATCTTTTGAACATGTCTCATGCCAATGTTATGAACGTGTGTTCTGAAAATAGCAGTTGGAAGTGCTTTCGTGAAAAGATCAGCAGAGTTTTTGCTAGATTGCACATATCTCATTTCAATCTGGTTGTCCTTAATGAGATTTTGAGTGTATGAGAAGAATCTAGGTGGTATGTGTTTTGTTCGGTCACTTTTGATATACCCTTCTTTCATCTGTGCTATGCAAGCTGCATTATCTTCATAGATAGTTGTTGGACTTTTATCGCGTTCTAGTCCACAAGAATCAGTAATGAGTTGTGTCATTGATCTCAACCAAAAACATTCTCGAGTAGCTTCATGTAATGCAATCACTTCGGCATGATTTGACGATGTAGCAACAAGTGTTTGTTTTTGAGAACGCCATGATATTGCAGTACCTCCATTTAGGAATACATATCCAGTTTGAGATTTAGCTTTATGTGGATCAGATAAATAACCTGCATCTGCATAACCAACCAAATCTTGTTTTGATTCGTTAGAATAAAATAATCCTAAATCAGTAGTTCCTCGAAGGTATCGAAATATGTGTTTGATCCCATTCCAGTGTCTTTTGGTAGGAGCAGAGCTGAACCTTGCCAACAAATTAACTGCAAAAGAAATGTCAGGTCTTGTACAATTTGTAAGATACATAAGAGCTCCAATTGCACTAAGATATGGTACTTCTGGTCCAAGAATGTCTTCTTGATCTTCACATGGACGAAATGGATCAGCTTCAACATTGAGTGATCTAACAACCATAGGAGTACTTAATGGTTTTGCCTTGTCCATATTGAAACGTTTCAAAATCTTTTCAGTATATATTGTTTGATGTACAAGTAAACCATTAGGCATATGCTCAATTTGTAAACCAAGGCAATACTTGGTTTTTCCGAGATCTTTCATTTCAAATTCTTTCTTTAGAAGTTGAATGGCTTCATGGATCTCTTTATTTGTACCTATGATGTTAAGATCATCAACATAAACAGCTATGATCACATATCCGGATGTTGTTTTCTTAATGAAAACACAAGGGCAAGTAAGATTATTTGTATACCCTTTGCTTATCAAGTAATCACTTAATCGGTTATACCATATACGTCCCGATTGTTTTAACCCATATAAAGATCTTTGTAATTTAATCGAATACATTTCTTTGGGTTTTGCATTTGATGAAACCTCCCAATAGGGTCTGGAAGAAACGTTACTAATATCAAATAAACCAACATATTATAATACGAGAACAATACTAAATGAGAAAATTTAACTTTATTGAGTACGCAGCGGAAAATGAAATGTCGTTACAATAATGGAAATAACGATAAAGTAATTGTTCATATGCAGAAGTAATAAATGCGATATCTCTTGATCCTAAGTCCAAGTAGCATCACATAAGTAGTAGATAAGAAAGCTTGAATCAAACAGCACCTGAGACAAAACATGCTAAAGTGTCAACCAAAAAGGTTGAGTGAAGTTCATAGGTTTAACAAAAGTAGTTATCGTTGTTTTTAGACCACAAGATTTAGTTGTAAAGTTGATCTCCCGCAGGATCAAAAAGTAGATCTCGCAGATCCAAAAGTTATGCCAGTGCGTGATATTTAGACTAAACGTTCAAGTTTGCCCCATGACAAGTTGTGTCTGTCCTTGTCAGTTTAAATTTCATTATCAAGTAATACAAAGACTGAGTCAAATGTATCGGGGACGTTACTCCCGATAGGCCTACCCCCAATAAATAAGCATGCCGCAGCACTTAAAAATATCACTGTAGGGACTTAGTCGGACATAGCCGGGTATAGCATAGTTTTAACAGTTGGTACTGATATTTAGACTAGACTTTCAAAATAAGCAGTCACAAAAATTTACTTATTTTTAATCAATGACTCGGCTAAACCATTTTGTGTATGCACATGAGCAACAGAATGTTCAACAACAATTCCTATAGACATGCAATAGTCATTAAATGCTTGAGATGTAAATTCACCAGCATTATCAAGTCTCACCCTTTTAATGGTGTAATCAGGAAAATGAGCTCTCAATTTAATAATTTGGGCAAGAAATTTTGCAAATGCCACATTACGGCTTGATAACAGACAAACATGAGACCATCTGCTAGATGCGTCTATTAGAACCATGAAATATCTAAGTAATAGTAATAGTGTGAGAACATTACTATATAAGATAATTAAAATAGTGTCTGTTAAAATAGTTAATATAGTGGACCATGAAATATCTAAGATAATTATATAACGTTACTATTTTTTTTTTATGATTGTTTAATATTAGTTAATGCTACAGATTTGGTAACGATAATAGTAATAGTAATACAGATGTGGTAGAGTGCAAGTTTAGTTAATATTTAAAAATACACTGCAATATTTGAAATGAATAGAGATATCCATTAAGTTTGTTTTATCACTTAAAGAATCTTGCTACATATGATACCTGGTATGACAAGTAAGTTATACCAATCTGTCACACTCCCAGTTAGGGCCTGGGTGAAATGTGACTTAATATCAAATCAACCAACATATTATAATATACGAGAACAATACTAAATGATAAAACAAACTTTATTGAGCACGCAGCGGAAAATGAAACGTAGTTACAATGATAGGAATAACAATAATGGAAATGTTCACATGCAGAAGTAATAAATGCGATATCTCTTGATCCTATGTCCAAGTAGCATCACATAAGCAGTAAGTATAAGAGCTTGAATCAAACAGCACCTGAGACAAAACATGCTAAAGTGTCAACCAAAAGGTTGAGTGAAGTTCATAGGTTTAACAAATAAGTTTGACCGTTTGTTTTAGACCACAAGATTTAATTTGTAAGGTTGATCTCCCGCAGGATCAAAAAGTTATGCCAGTGCATGATATTTAGACTAAACGTTCAAGTTTGCCCCATGACAAGTTAGTTCTACTTGTCGGTTTAATTTCATTATCAAGCAATACAAAGATAACATCAAATGTATCGGGGACGTTACTCCCGATAGGCCTACCCCCAATAAATAAGCATGCCGCAGCACTTAAAAATATCACTGTAGGGACTTAGTCGGACATAGCCGGGTATAGCATAGTTTTAGCAGTTGGTACTTGTGTCTAAATTGTAAATAGTAAAAGCAGCATGTGTCTCACCCCAAAAAGTTAAATAAGTTTGCTAGCAATAAAGAGTGGGGCTATGAATTCACCTTAGTAAGTAGAGAGAGAGTTATTCCTCGGAATAAAGAGTTGAACGAGTGAGCAGGAAAGTCAACCTATTGACATTTAAGAGTAGTTAAGTGTTTTGCCCATGTTTAAGTTTAAGTATGTGTTTAAGTATAGTTTGTTTTACTAAGTTTCTATTCCTAGTAAGTTACTATTTTTATAATGTTTCCATTTTTAGAAAGTTTCTTATTTTACTAAGTTTCTATGACTATAGAGTTTCTACTTTTATGAGTGTTTTTCATTTTAGGATACTTGCCGTATTAGATAAGCTTCCAATCACCCCTTTCCCTTCGAATGGCTAATTTAGATCTAGGGGCTTGAGCCATAGGACCCTTTAAATCGGAAGTCCAAACCCTCTGCCTAGAATCTCGTAGAAACTATTCGTCAAGAAAGTTCGAAGATCTATACATCTCTAATACATATCCCAAAATATTTTTGTGCTACAATATAAGTAGTAGGTTATAGGTGCTAGTAATAGTAATAGTGTATACATGTTAAGTACTAGTATAAGTAGTATTAGGGTTTAAGGTTTTAATATGTATATGTATATATACATAAAAATATTTTTTTTTTTTTACATGTATATATGTATATATAAATCTAGGAGTGTTTATGTATATACTTATGAATAACAAGTTTATAATATGAATATGAATTAACAAAGATTAAAGTTTATGTAAATAGTTTAGGGTTTATGTTATACCTTTGAAGATTCAAGATAATTAACAAAGAAAAGATGAACACGATGAAGATGGAAGATCAAAGCCTTAAAAATCTTGAAGAACTCCTTGAAGATTCTTGAAGAACACGAAGAACAAGCTTGAAGATCCGAATACCACAAGAGAGGGAGAGGGAGAGATTGTTTTTGAGAGAGGATTTTGGTGTGATTTGTGAATGAGAAACTAGGAGTTTATATAGTGCAAGTATTAGAGTGTTAGTCAACATAAGGATGTTCTAATTAATGATTTTATTTTATTTTATAATTTTTAGTCAACAATAGGTGGTACTAGTTTATATATATATTATTTTAATTTTTAGTCAACATAAGGATGTAATTGTTTAAGATTCTTTAGTCTCATTATTATTACTATTATTATTATTATTATTTTTACATTTACTACATGATAAGTATTATTTTCTTTTTACTAATTCATGACTTGTATATATTTAGTTCCCAATTGTTTTATTATTTATATAAATGTCACTTTTTATTTATTACTTATAGGTTATTAGTTATAATATTACATAAATGCATAAATTTTAATTAGCAGTGAGTGTCGACTAACAGTTTATTATTTTCATCTTTTATTAACTTGTCAATTTTTGTACAAAGTTAATTAATATGTTTTCTAACTCTTAACACTTAACAATTGTTGATTAAAGTTTAATCATTAAGTTTTAATTATATTGTTTAGGCTTTTAATATTGGAAAAATATAGAATGGAAAAATGAGGGTCGTTATAGTACCTCCCCGTTATTGAAAACTTCGTCCCGAAGTTTTTAGGTAGTTTTCTCGTTTGCATCAGCAGTTGAGAAGAGATGGGGATATTTCCGTTTCATATGGTCTTTGCGTTCCCAGGTATATTCGGGGCCTCTACGCGAATTCCACCGGACTTTAACGATAGGTATATTGCTTTTACGCGTTTGTTTGACCTCTCCTTCCATGATTTCTATAGGTTCTTCAACGAAGTGCATTTGCTCATCAATGCGGACATCACCCAGAGGAATAACGAGTGTGTCATCGGCAAGACACCGTTTAAGATTTGAGACATGAAACACATCATGTACTTGACTAAGTTCGGTTGGCAGTTCTAATCGGTATGCCACGGGACCGACTCTTTTAGTGATTGTGAATGGTCCAACATATCGTGGACTGAGTTTACTTCGCTTACCGAAGCGGACAACACCTTTCCAAGGGGATACTTTCAACATGACTTTATCTCCAACTTGGTATTCGATGTCTTTTCGTTTCTTATTGGCATAGCTTTTCTGTCGGCTACGGGCAGTTTCTAAACGTTGCTTGATTTGAACGATCTTTTCGGTAGTTTCGTGAATAATTTCAGGACCAGTTAAATGTCTGTCCTCAAGTTCATCCCAACACAAAGGGGATCTACACTTCCGTCCATATAAAGCTTCAAAAGGTGCAGCCTTAATGCTGGAGTGATAACTGTTATTATAAGAAAATTCAACCAAAGGTAGATGTCTATCCCATCCTTTGCCGAAATCGATTGCACAAGCACGTAGCATATCCTCCATAGTTTGAATGGTTCGTTCACTTTGACCATCGGTTTGCGGATGATAAGCTGTACTCATGTCGAGTTGAGTTCCAAGAGCAGATTGTAAAGTTTTCCAAAATCTAGAAACAAATCGACTATCGCGATCAGAAATGATCGAGATAGGAACACCATGACGTGAGACGATTTCTTTAATATAAAGCTGTGCTAATCTCTCCATCTTGTCGGTTTCCTTGATTGGTATGAAATGTGCAGATTTAGTAAGACGATCAACTACGACCCAAATAGTATCGTTACCGTTCGAAGTCTTAGGTAACTTAGTAACGAAGTCCATAGTGATACCTTCCCACTTCCACTGCGGAATGTCGGGTTGTGTCAATAGACCAGAAGGCTTTTGATGTTCGGCCTTGACTTTCAAACAAGTGAGACACTTACTAACATAAGTAGCAATATCGGCTTTCATGTTAGGCCACCAGTAGAATTCCTTCACATCGTGATACATCTTACTGGAACCGGGATGGATAGAATATCTAGTCTTATGTGCTTCATCCAAGACTAGTTCACGAAGATTACCAAAACGAGGAACCCAGATTCTATTGCCAAAGTACCGTGTACCATTAGCTTTCACTTGAAGTTGGTTCTCAAAACCAATAGGTCCTTCACCTTCGATAAGTGTCGGTCTAATAGCTTCCAATTGAGCTTCACAGATTCGTGAAATAAGATTCGATTTGATTTTTAGGTTTAAAGCACGAACACGTTTAATATCGTCTTTTCGACTAAGGGCATCGGCAACTACATTCGCCTTGCCAGGATGATATTTCAGCTCACAATAATAATCGTTCAATGTCTCGAGCCATCGACTTTGCCTCATATTCAGCTGTTTTTGATCAAAGATGTGTCGAAGACTTTTATGGTCAGTGTACACCGTAAAGTGATTACCATAGAGATAATGTCTCCATATCTTTAATGCAAATACCACGGCACCTAACTCTAGGTCATGTGTGGTATAGTTTACTTCATGTTTCTTCAACTGTCTAGATGCATAGGCGATAACCTTCTCTCGTTGCATTAAAACACAACCAAAGCCATGCTTTGAGGCATCGCAGTAAACAACAAAGTCGTCGGTACCTTCAGGTAAAGAAAGAATCGGGGCTGTGGTCAACTTCTCCTTCAGAATCTTGAAAGCAGATTCCTGTTCTTCGGACCACTCAAATTTCTTCCCTTTTTGAGTCAGCTTTGTAAGAGGTTTGGCAATGAGAGAAAAATCTTTTATAAACCTTCGATAGTAACCGGCAAGTCCCAAAAATTGACGAATATGCTTTGCAGTCTTTGGTATCTCCCAGTTCTGAATAGCAGTAATCTTAGCTGGATCGACATGTATTCCGTTTCTATCAACAACATGTCCGAGAAATTGTACGGTTTTGAGCCAAAACTCGCACTTAGAAAATTTAGCATAAAGTTGTTCCTTTCGTAAGAGTTCAAGAATCATGCGCAAATGTTGCTCATGCTCTTTCTCATTCTTCGAATAGATCAAGATGTCGTCAATGAATACGATGACAAATTTGTCAAGATACGGTTTACAAACACGATTCATGAGGTCCATGAACACGGCAGGAGCATTAGTTAAACCAAAAGGCATGACACAGAATTCATAGTGCCCATAACGAGTGCGAAAAGCAGTCTTAGGAATATCGGATTCCTTGACCTTGAGTTGGTGATAACCGGATCTTAAATCAATCTTTGAATAAACACTTGACCCTTGAAGTTGGTCAAATAGATCATCAATACGTGGCAACGGATAACGGTTCTTGATAGTAAGCTTGTTAAGTTCGCGGTAATCAATGCACATCCTTAATGTACCATCCTTCTTTTTAACAAACAGAATAGGAGCTCCCCAAGGGGACGAGCTTGGACGAATGAAACCTTTATCCAATAGTTCTTGGAGTTGGTTGGATAATTCCTTCATTTCGGAAGGTGCTAAACGGTATGGTGCTTTAGCAACAGGAGCAGCACCAGGAGTTAAATCAATTTGGAATTCAACTTGTCGAGGAGGTGGAATACCCGGAAGATCTTCGGGAAACACATCGGGAAAGTCTTTAACTACTGGTACATCTTCAATTCGCTTCTCTTTCGATTCAATCAGATTAACGTGGGCTAGAATAGCTGGATAACCTTTCATAAGGTATTTGCGGGTTTTAATACAGGAGATAATATTGAGATTGGAACCACTCTTTTCACCTTGGATAATAAGAGTCTCTCCATTTCCTAATGGAACATGAACGGTTTTATCGTAACACATGATCGCAGCTCTTAATGGACGTAACCAATCCATTCCAACTACGACATCGAAACTTCCTAGCTCGACCGGCAAAAGGTCTATCTTAAATTCTTTGCTGGCTAAGATTAGGTTGCAGTTTTTATAAATTTTATCAACTTTCATGATCTTTCCATTGGCTACTTCTACTAATCGTTTAGTTTCTAAGGGTTGAGGCTTTTCAGTAAATAGGGTACAAAATTCATTAGATACGTAACTTCGGTCGGCACCAGTATCGAATAAAATAGTTGCGTAGCAATTATTGACGAGATACGTACCCGTGATGACCTCATCTTCATCTCGGGCTTCAGCAGCAGTAATAACAAATGCACGACCCTTTGCAGCAGTAGTATTGGCTCCAGTAGCAGGATTATCTCTCTTCTTAGGGCAATTTGGACTAATGTGTCCCTTTTCCCCACAAGTATAACAAGTAGGAGGAGCTTTGGCAGGAACAATAGATTTATTCTTTGGAGGAGTCCTACACGTCTTAGCTACGTGTCCCACTTTCTTACACAACGAACAAGTGGCAGTGCACTGCCCCGGGTGATGCCTTTCACAACGAACACAAAAAGGATAAGTGCCCTTATAATTCGTCCTTGTACTATCCATAAGCTTTTTACTAACATTCTGAGTTGAACCTTGAGACGGCTCAAACTTCCTCTTACCATCATTACCCTTGGTTTCAACTTGCTTATTGGCCGACGCCCTTCTTCTCTT
Source organism: Rutidosis leptorrhynchoides (assembly GCF_046630445.1). Taxonomy (NCBI): domain Eukaryota; kingdom Viridiplantae; phylum Streptophyta; class Magnoliopsida; order Asterales; family Asteraceae; genus Rutidosis; species Rutidosis leptorrhynchoides. The sequence goes on along the minus strand of NC_092342.1, from coordinate 348,298,628 downwards.
GGCCAACATGAGATTTTGTGCCATGAGAATCACAGCATCCAAAGTAACCTTCTCAGCAGCAATAACATTCCCTTGAACATCCTCGGGAAGACCTTCAATATACCGCTCAATTCTTCTAGCTTCAGTAGGAAACATTTCAGGACATAGAGTAGAAAGCTCCAGATAACGATTGGTATAATTCTCAATGTCAGTACCCTTGACCCTGAGTTCCCAGAACTCAGCTTCAAGCTTCTGAACTTGACTCCTTGGGCAGAATTTGTTGACCATCATACTTTTGAGTTCGTCCCATGGAATTGCATTAGCATTATCAATTCCTACGGACTTGGCATAAGCAGTCCACCAAGTTAAAGCATTACCACCCAACGAGCTAGTGGCATACTTTACTCGATCATCATCACCACAGTTGCAAATACGGAAAATAGATTCCATCTTTTCGAACCAACGAACTAGTTCGACAGCTTCTTCGTTTCCCTTAAAAGCGGGAGGGTGACAGTTTGTAAAGTCCTTGTAGGAACAAGGTTTTGGTTGAGTATTAGCATGATTAGCTTGGGCGTTGCCTTGGGCAGCAGCGAGTAACTGTTGGAATTGCTCAGTAGTTAACACAACGTTGTTAACGGTAGGTGCAGCTGGACGAACCATGATGTCACTACATAAAAGTGAACATATATTTGATAAGTTTAACAAGTTATAAGTTTGAGTAATCACAAGTATGAATAAACTAAAGTATTGATATCGCATGATATTAATAAAACACTTTATATTATTAGAACGAGGCATTAAATAAGCCTTTATTACACGATTCGGAAATAGAAATTGTTTAAGGCACAGCCTTTACATAGATGGAAAATAGGAAAAATAACTAGGAAATATTAAGATTGAAGTAGTCTTCATATTTCGTCTCCAACCTTCTTCATAAACTCCTCAACTTTCTCATTTTTCGACTTTTGTTTCTCATAGAGATACTCGAAGTTGTCATAAAGGTTGGTAACACGACTGTTTACGGCATTAGTGTTGTACTCTCTTATGGCAAGTTGTTCGTCGACTCGACCTTTCTCCATTTTCATTCGGACATCAACATCCTCCTTGAGGTAAGCAAGTGATTGCTTTCCCCAGCGAGTGTTGCGTTCTTCCTCGCACTTTAGCATCAGCAACTCCTTTCTTAGCTCGATGTTTTCTTTCATAAGTTTCTTCATTCGACGATCCGCTCTTTCCATGTGGCGAAGTAGACCTCCAATGTTTCTCTCGGTATCGTTTCGTAATCTCATGATTTCATACTTAGGACCATCATAAAAAGGAGATCGGGCTCTCTTCCTTGATGGACCAACTTCTTCATGCCGTTTTCCCTTATCTTGGGTTCTCGGAGTTGGGTAGTATTGAGGAGACCCATGTGAATCTAAAATAGTATTCGGGCTATAATTCAGCGGTGGTGAAGCAGGATTATAAAGAGGACTTCGAACTGGTCTCGAAGTTGAAGAGTGTCCAACACCTACTTCGGTGGTAGGGTTGTGAGTTGCTTTGTTGGACTTGTTAACGCTTGAGCTTGACATCCTATCATTAGGAAAGAGACCTTGATTAGAATCTTTGAGTCAAGTTTATTAAAGCATAATTGTTAAGATTATACGACAATCCTAAGTGCTTTAAGTCCAAGGCAGGAAAGGTTATAGTTTCCTAGATTGCTAAGGCACCCTAGCTAACAAGTAAGGCACACATAAAAATGCAATCCTGGTTCTCTATAACAAACCTGGGACCATTAAACTTACCAAAATTCTAAAAATACACCAAAATTTATCGTAATAGTATAGTTATACATATCTATATAAACATTTGATATAGTAATGTTCAAATGATATACTATTACTATTACCTCATGAATCGTGTTTGTAAACAGTATTCAAGTTGCATTAAATATTGATTGGTGGCAGAGCATAACCAGGCTGTTATAGAGAACCAGGATTGCAATTTTATGTGTGCCTTACTTGCTAGCTAGGGTGCCTTAGCAATCTAGGAAACTATAACCTTTCCTGCCTTACACTTAAAGCACTTAGGATTGCCTTATAATCTTAACAATCATGCTTTACCAAACTTGACTTAAAGATTCTAATCAAAGTCTCTTTCCTAATGTAGGACTACAACTTTTCTTGACCATAGTGCCTTTAATTGTTGCCTTTAACTGTTAAATGCTACACTATACTTTATAAACTTTACTTATCTTAGAATGACGAGCTAATCTAAGAACTCTGCTCACTTTCCTGAGTACTATCCAATTACACCACCGCATCTAAATGCGACACAATGATTTCAGAAATTCTTGACATTCATAAGTCATCTATCATGGTTATGTGTATTACATATGTATTACATGAAATATTATCCATGATTTTGAAACTCTTATAATTGTTACTACTCACACACAAACGTATATAACTCCCTGTTATATCACGTACCTATATGCCTTATGCCTTTATGCATCGGTTTATGAATCGAAAAATGTCATTGGGTTATCACAGTATACGAATTGAAAGTCTTTAATCAAAAGATTATTAGATTACATACTTATCACTTTATGATCTCGACACGTCATACTGCCATTATTAAAGTATAGACACATCATATCTTATTATATCTTATCGTATCTATCCCAATAGATTTTGTCTAACACTTTTCCTAAATTCCCTCCGTAAATTACGGAAATCTTTTTGCTATATACACGTATTCGAGGAGACGAATATATCATCCAGTATTCAACACTAATATCATATCAAAAACCCTAATTCCAAACACATAATATGGATTCCTCGAACTCTTCGAGCTCCAATGGCAGCGTAACCGGAATGAACCAACCAATCAGCCATCATCTATTTTGGATGAATTGGGGATGGGTTCGTAGTAAACTTAATCAATGGAGACAAGAAGAAGGTGATCCCTTCCACCAACCGAATTCACCTCTTGGTGAAGAACCTGAAGCACTTACTGGCGAACCCGTTCGGAACACTATTTTCACCCTCATTTCCAGGATATCCAGTCACGAATATATAATATCTAAAATTTTAGATCTTATTCATCCACTTGTCCGAACCGCCAATCATCCCGGAATAATAGAAGAAGTCAACGAGCTTCGCGCTCGAGTAGTGGCTCTGGAGAATATGGTGCGAAACCTACGAACACCAGCAGCAGCACCAGCAGCATAACCAGTACCACCAGTACCATCAGCATCACCACCAACATCACCACCAACATCACCAGCTTCACCAACGACAACATCCGCATTCCACGCCTCAACATCGCACTCAGTACCTCAAACATCAACATCATACGCCCCATAGATACCAAGGAATATTATTAATAATTAGTTAAGATGTATTGACTCATTCTTCCTGAAGAATTACATATGTATACTTTATATATATGGATTGGAACAATAATAAATCTTTTCGTACTAAGCTATTACGTGTGAATCTTAACTAGTATGTACTACATGGTTAATTCATATCACAATATGCTATGATGTACATCTTTTGTTAATAACTTAACAATCGTTAATCATTACTTCAATACAATAAACTCCATTTCGTAATAAACCAAGTGTATTACTCAAATATATGATTGATTGTATACTTTAATTTTCGATGTACTCGAAACTTTCTAGAAAATATCATTAGTGCCTTATGAATTTCACAAGAATTCCAAGAGCACCAACATCATATACCAAAGTATATCAATAACAATGAACGATGAAGTATTAATTCATAACTTCATTAGCGAAATATTTCACGACAATTATGAAATCTCTAAGGTTTTGGAGATTATTTATTCTCGTTTCAACAGCAAATCAAATGAGTTTAATATTATATTAGCTCATTAAAACCATGATTACATCTGAAGAATACATATATGAACGTATATCTTCTCTTTTGTACAAACTGTTAATTGTAAAAAATATTTTAACGGGTAGGTAAAACCCGAGAGATATTCATATCTCATATAAATATGTTACATTGTACATTCTTCCATTCTGATTCAGCAGTTGTTAACTATACTACTTACATTCACATGATATATGTATATGTTCACCAAAGAAAAACCATTTTCATACAAATTCAGTTACATACTCTGATTTTGACATATCGAAACTTAAGTAAAGCTTTAGCAAGTGTTATCTTCCTAAAGATCACTACATTCATGAATTATATTCATTCGTATTCTATGATGAATTATCAAATCAAACCACCGAACTTACCATTCCTTACTTTTGAAAATCACAACATTTCTTCGTCAACCGTTAGATCCATTGATGGATGCATCTTACGCTTAAACACTTCAAATTTAAAATTCTTGAAAACATCCTTTGAATCTTGACGATCGCAATCAGCGTTTAATCATCTAAAAATGAAATTTCTTGAAACCATTTCAGATTGATAACCGATGATTCAAATATGGCTGCATTAAATGCAGAGGAAACAGAAAAATTGTAGATGGTCTTAAGGGCCAACAGTTTGATAATAAAGAATGGTACGTTGGAAAAGCTCAAAAGAAAATTTGGAACTGAAAAACGGATTGAGCTAACCATGGAGGAGACCAAGGACAAACACAAGGGTCAAACCCTATATTCAAAGAATCCAGGTAATTTTGGATCCGGTGAAATCTTTAGAGAATATCTTGCTCCGAAGTCATGTTAAAAGCTTGCGGAAAATTTTTCTTCATCAACTTTCGAACTTAGAAATTCCAAAATATCATCATAAATATCCTCTATATTTCGAAAGATATCTTCATAACGATTCATGTCCGCAATTAAGTATCTCTTTGCGATATCTTTATAAAGGAAACTGTTTTAGTTTCTATATTCTGTAAAATTCGAGTTTAAATTATAAATGCTTTGAAGAAGTGTTGGGAATTGAAGCATGAGTTAGTATAATATAATGACGTCAGGCCAACGTGATTATATTACAGTAAGTCATGCTAAGTTTTTAATGGAAGATGATGATTCATAGATTTTATAATCATCATTTTCCATATTACACGACTCTTACATTCTATTTAACCTCTAAACATATCAAGAAAATATTTTTCTTGATGATTCGGTCTTTTCCGGATATTCTGGTAATATGACAAATCAAATCGTGCTATTACCTTTCCTTTCTACTTTATATATTATGATCATTCGAAACTTCATACCTATGAATTCTGGACCATTACTCGCTTGACTTGAAGTCGGGAAGAAGAAACAAAAGCATAAAGCTCCGACATATAAGGGAAAATATAAAGCCCGATAACGACTCCGAAATTACAAACCGTGTATATCAATGCGTATAGCAATATAAAGACACGGGATAATTAAAAACACTATAACCCCAAGAGCATAGTAGAAGTAAACAGATTCCTCTGGCGGTAAAAGAAAAAGAAGAATGACTGCATAGATGGTCAATATAATAACCAGGATCAGAACTGGATTAAGCATTTTCTTAATCTTTTGAAAGTTTGAATTGAGAAAGAAAGTATAGAAGTGGTGAAGATAATGAAACGAAAGAAGCTAATTTATAGCAAAATTCCAAACACATCAATCGAGGCAAATCACCGCATTTAATCAAACAAATCTCAAAATTTCGTAAATACCGGAGAATCAAATCTTATAGATTACGAAGATTTCCTTTAATTCCTTGAATTCCGGAAATCAATCGTGACTACGTCAAAAGTTAAGGCGAACATTTAATTTTCTCATTTCACTCTTTTATGATAGCTTCATTTATACTCTTCCTATAAACGAATCGTTTTATCCATATTATTCAATAGTGATAAAACTTTATTTTTCAACTTATATTCATCATTAAAATATTCTTGTTGTAAACAATGAAGATCTCTATCAAATTTCATGACTGTGATTTTCACGAACTCCTCTTTGTTTGTCTGCCCTAATATTGTGGCATAAAATGCTCAAGGTTTTAAATGAGCTCAGTACTATTCATAACACATTTCATGTATCCAATTTACTGAAATGACTTGTATAACATCATCATTTTGAATGATATTCGCATTAATGATAAAATGCACTTCGTTGAATAACCTATAGAAATCATGGAAGGAGAGGTCAAACAAACGCGTAAAAGCAATATACCTATCGTTAAAGTCCATTGGAATTCGTGTAGAGGCCCCGAATATACCTGGGAACGCAAAGACCATATGAAACGGAAATATCCCCATCTCTTCTCAACTGCTGATGCAAACGAGGAAACTACCTAAAAACTTCGGGACGAAGTTTTCAATAACGGGGAGGTACTATAACGACCCTCATTTTTCCATTCTATATTTTTCCAATATTAAAAGCCCAAACAATATAATTAAAACTTAATGATTAAACTTTAATCAACAATTGTTAAGTGTTAAGAGTTAGAAAACATATTAATTAACTTTGTACAAAAATTGACAAGTTAATAAAAGATGAAAATAATAAACTTTTAGTCGACACTCACTGCTAATTAAAATTTATGCATTTATGTAATATTATAACTAATAACCTATAAGTAATAAATAAAAAGTGACATTTATATAAATAATAAAACAATTGGGAACTAAATATATACAAGTCATGAATTAGTAAAAAGAAAATAATACTTATCATGTAGTAAATGTAAAAATAATAATAATAATAATAATAATAATAATAGTAATAATAATGAGACTAAAAAAATCTTACATCCTTATGTTGACTAAAAATAAAGTGTAAACTAGTACATCCTTATGTTGACTAATTATAAACTAGTACCACCTATTGTTGACTAAAAATTATAAAACAAAATAAAATCATTAATTAGAACATCCTTATGTTGACTAACACTCTAATACTTGCACTATATAAACACCTAGTTTCTCATTCACAAATCACACCAAAATCCTCTCTCAAAAACAATCTCTCCCTCTCCCTCTCTTGTGATATTCGGATCTTCAAGCTTGTTCTTCGTGTTCTTCAAGAATCTTCAAGGAGTTCTTCAAGATTTTCAAGGCTTTGATCTTCCATCTTCATCGTGTTCATCTTTTCTTTGTTAATTATCTTGAGTCTTCAAAGGTATAACATAAACCCTAAACTATTTACATAAACTTTGATCTTTGATAATTCATATTCATATTATAAACTTGTTATTCATAAGTATATACATAAACACACCTAGATTTATATATACATATATACATGTAAAAAAAAATATTTATATATATATATATACACATATATATACGAATTATATATACATATACATATTAAAACCTTAAACCCTAATTACACCTAAACTATAATTCTTAAACCCTAATTAATTAAACTCTAAACATTTATGAAACCCTAGGACATTAATTACTAAACCCTAGTTATTAATTACTACTTTAATTAACTAACCCTAATTAATGAAACCCTAATACTACTTATACTAGTACTTAACATGTATACACTATTACTATTACTAGCACCTATAACCTACTAATTATATTGTAGCACAAAAACATTTTGGGATATGTATTAGAGATGTATAGATCTTCGAACTTTCTTGACGAATGGTTTCTACGAGATTCTAGGCAGAGGGTTTGGATTTCCGATTTAAAGGATCCTATGGCTCAAGCCCCTAGATCTAAATTAGCCATTCGAAGGGAAAGGGGTGATTGGAAGCTTATCTAATACGGCAAGTATCCTAAAATGGAAACAATCATAAAAGTAGAAACTCTCTAGTCATAGAAACTTAGTAAAATAAGAAACTTTCTAAAAATAGAAACTTTATAAAAATAGTAACTTACTAGGAATAGAAACTTAGTAAAACAAACTATACTTAAACACATACTTAAACTTAAACATGGGCAAAACACTTAACTACTCTTAAATGTCAATAGGTTGACTTTCCTGCTCACTCGTTCAACTCTCTATTCTGAGGAATAACTCTCTCTACTTACTAAGGTGAATTTCATAGCCCCACTTTTTACTATTTCATTACTGTTTTGAAACTATGGGGTGAGACACATGCTTGCTTTTAAATTTTTAACATGCAATATTTTAATAACTGTTTTACAATATTTATATACGTGAATTTCATAGCCCCACTTTTTACTATTTCATTACTGTTTTGAAACTATGGGGTGAGACACATGCTTGCTTTTAAATTTTTAACATGCAATATTTTAATAACTGTTTTACAATATTTATATACGTGAATTTCATAGCCCCACTTTTTACTATTTCATTACTGTTTTGAAACTATGGGGTGAGACACATGCTTGCTTTTAAATTTTTAACATGCAATATTTTAATAACTGTTTTACAATATTTATATACGTGAATTTCATAGCCCTACTTTTTACTATTTCATTACTGTTTTGAAACTATGGGGTGAGACACATGCTTGCTTTTAAATTTTTAACATGCAATATTTTAATAACTGTTTTACAATATTTATATACGTGAATTCATAGCCCCACTTTTTACTGTTTCATAACTGTTTTATAACTTTTGGGGTGAGAATACATGCACAACTTTTATAACTGTTTTACAAGTATTAACTATTAAACTGTGATATGTTGGGCTATGACCAGCAAGCCCCCAACCGATAAGTATAAACGATAACTTGTTACGGGGTAAACTTGAAAGTCTAGTCTAAATATCAGTACTTACACGTATCAACTATTAAACTGTGATATGTTGGGCTATGACCAGCAAGCCCCCAACCGACAAGTATAAACGATAACTTGACACGGGGTAAACTTGAAAGTCTAGTCTAAATATCAGTACCAACTGTTAAAACTATGCTATACCCGGCTATGTCCGACTAAGTCCCTACAGTGATATTTTTAAGTGCTGCGGCATGCTTATTTATTGGGGGTAGGCCTATCGGGAGTAACGTCCCCGATACATTTGATGTTATCTTTGTATTGCTTGATAATGAAATTAAACCGACAAGTAGAACTAACTTGTCATGGGGCAAACTTGAACGTTTAGTCTAAATATCACGCACTGGCATAACTTTTGGATCTGCGAGATCTACTTTTTGATCCTGCGGGAGATCAACTTTACAACTAAATCTTGTGGTCTAAAAACAACGATAACTACTTTTGTTAAACCTATGAACTTCACTCAACCATTTTGGTTGACACTTTAGCATGTTTTGTCTCAGGTGCTGTTTGATTCAAGCTTTCTTATCTACTACTTATGTGATGCTACTTGGATTTAGGATCAAGAGATATCGCATTTATTACTTCTGCATATGAACAATTACTTTATCGTTATTTCCATTATTGTAACGACATTTCATTTTCCGCTGCGTACTCAATAAAGTTAAATTTTCTCATTTAGTATTGTTCTCGTATTATAATATGTTGGTTTATTTGATATTAGTAACGTTTCTTCCAGACCCTATTGGGAGGACGTTACAATTATAAGATTTGATAACGTGTTATAATTCAGTAGGCTTATAACTACCTTTAGTGGTTTGATTCTTGATGTTATAATTCAGTAGGCTTATAACTACCTTTAGTGGTTTGATTCTTGATTTAGAATACTAATAATGAAGTGTAAGAACAAAGATGATAATGGAGAGAAAGAAAGAATCTGTAACGTCCTCCCGATAGGGTCTGGAAGAAACGTTACTAATATCAAATAAACCAACATATTATAATACGAGAACAATACTAAATGAGAAAATTTAACTTTATTGAGTACGCAGCGGAAAATGAAATGTCGTTACAATAATGGAAATAACGATAAATTAATTGTTCATATGCAGAAGTAATAAATGTGATATCTCTTGATCCTAAGTCCAAGTAGCATCACATAAGTAGTAGATAAGAAAGCTTGAATCAAACAGCACCTGAGACAAAACATGCTAAAGTGTCAACCAAAAAGGTTGAGTGAAGTTCATAGGTTTAACAAAAGTAGTTATCGTTGTTTTTAGACCACAAGATTTAGTTTGTAACGTTGATCTCCCGCAGAATCAAAAAGTAGATCTCGCAGATCCAAAAGTTATGCCAGTGCGTGATATTTAGACTAAACATTCAAGTTTGCCCCATGACAAGTTGTGTCTGTCCTTGTCGGTTTAATTTCATTATCAAGTAATACAAAGACTTAGTCAAATGTATCGGGGACGTTACTCCCGATAGGCCTACCCCCAATAAATAAGCATGCCGCAGCACTTAAAAATATCACTGTAGGGACTTAGTCGGACATAGCCGGGTATAGCATAGTTTTAACAGTTGGTACTGATATTTAGACTAGACTTTCAAGTTTACCCCGTGTCAAGTTATCGTTTATACTTGTCGGTTGGGGGCTTGCTGGTCATAGCCCAACATATCACAGTTTAATAGTAGATACGTGTAAGTACTGATATTTAGACTAGACTTTCAAGTTTACCCCGTAACAAGTTATCGTTTATACTTATCGGTTGGGGGCTTGCTGGTCATAGTCCAACATATCGCAGTTTAATAGTTAATACGTGTAAAACAGTTATAAAAGTTGTGCATGTATTCTCACCCCAAAAGTTATAAAACAGTTATGAAACAGTAAAAAGTGGAGCTATGAATTCACGTATATAAATATTGTAAAACAATTATTAAAATATTGCATGTTAAAAATTTAAAAGCAAGCATGTGTCTCACCCCATAGTTTAAAAACAGTAATGAAATAGTAAAAAGTGGGGCTATGAAATTCACGTATATAAATATTGTAAAACAGTTATTAAAATATTGCATGTTAAAAATTTAAAAGCAAGCATGTGTCTCACCCCTTAGTTTCAAAACAGTAATGAAATAGTAAAAAGTGGGGCTATGAAATTCACGTATATAAATATTGTAAAACAATTATTAAAATATTGCATGTTAAAAATTTAAAAGCAAGCATGTGTCTCACCCCATAGTTTAAAAACAGTAATGAAATAGTAAAAAGTGGGGCTATGAAATTCACGTTAGTAAGTAGAGAGAGTTATTCCTCGGAATAGAGAGTTGAACGAGTGAGCAGGAAAGTCAACCTATTGACATTTAAGAGTAGTTAAGTGTTTTGCCCATGTTTAAGTTTAAATATGTGTTTAAGTATAGTTTGTTTTACTAAGTTTCTATTCCTAGTAAGTTACTATTTTTATAAAGTTTCTATTTTTAGAAAGTTTCTTATTTTAATAAGTTTCTATGACTAGAGAGTTTCTACTTTTATGAGTGTTTCCATTTTAGGATACTTGCCGTATTAGATAAGCTTCCAATCACCCCTTTCCCTTCGAATGGCTAATTTAGATCTAGGGGCTTGAGCCATAGGACCCTTTAAATCGGAAATCCAAACCCTCTGCCTAGAATCTCGTAGAAACCATTCGTCAAGAAAGTTCGAAGATCTATACATCTCTAATACATATCCCAAAATGTTTTTGTGCTACAATATAATTAGTAGGTTATAGGTGCTAGTAATAGTAATAGTGTATACATGTTAAGTACTAGTATAAGTAGTATTAGGGTTTCATTAATTAGGGTTAGTTAATTAAAGTAGTAATTAATAACTAGGGTTTAGTAATTAATGTCCTAGGGTTTCATAAATGTTTAGAGTTTAATTAATTAGGTTTTAAGAATTATAGTTTAGGTGTAATTAGGGTTTAAGGTTTTAATATGTATATGTATATATAATTCGTATATATATGTATATATATATATATAAAAATATTTTTTTTTACATGTATATATGTATATATAAATCTAGGTGTGTTTATGTATATACTTACGAATAACAAGTTTATAATATGAATATGAATTATCAAAGATCAAAGTTTATGTAAATAGTTTAGGGTTTATGTTATACCTTTGAAGATTCAAGATAATTAACAAAGAAAAGATGAACACGATGAAGATGGAAGATCAAAGCCTTGAAAATCTTGAAGAACTCCTTGAAGATTCTTGAAGAACACGAAGAACAAGCTTGAAGATTCGAATACCACAAGAGAGGGAGAGGGAGAGATTGTTTTTGAGAGAGGATTTTGGTGTGATTTGTGAATGAGAAACTAGGTGTTTATATAGTGCAAGTATTAGAGTGTTAGTCAACATAAGGATGTTCTAATTAATGATTTTTATTTTGTTTTATAATTTTTAGTCAACAATAGGTGGTACTAGTTTATAATTAGTCAACATAAGGATGTACTAGTTTACACTTTATTTTTAGTCAACATAAGGATGTAAGATTTTTTTAGTCTCATTATTATTACTATTATTATTATTATTATTATTTTTACATTTACTACATGATAAGTATTATTTTCTTTTTACTAATTCATGACTTGTATATATTTAGTTCCCAATTGTTTTATTATTTATATAAATGTCACTTTTTATTTATTACTTATAGGTTATTAGTTATAATATTACATAAATGCATAAATTTTAATTAGCAGTGAGTGTCGACTAACAGTTTATTATTTTCATCTTTTATTAACTTGTCAATTTTTGTACAAAGTTAATTAATATGTTTTCTAACTCTTAACACTTAACAATTGTTGATTAAAGTTTAATCATTAAGTTTTAATTATATTGTTTGGGCTTTTAATATTGGAAAAATATAGAATGGAAAAAATGAGGGTCGTTATAGTACCTCCCCGTTATTGAAAACTTCGTCCCGAAGTTTTTAGGTAGTTTTCTCGTTTGCATCAGCAGTTGAGAAGAGATGGGGATATTTCCGTTTCATATGGTCTTTGCGTTCCCAGGTATATTCGGGGCCTCTACGCGAATTCCAACGGACTTTAACGATAGGTATATTGCTTTTACGCGTTTGTTTGACCTCTCCTTCCATGATTTCTATAGGTTATTCAACGAAGTGCATTTTATCATTAATGCGAATATCATTCAAAATGATGATGTTATACAAGTCATTTCAGTAAATTGGATACATGAAATGTGTTATGAATAGTATTGAGCTCATTTAAAACCTTGAGCATTTTATGCCACAATATTAGGGCAGACAAACAAAGAGGAGTTCATGAAAATCACAGTCATGAAATTTGATAGAGATCTTCATTGTTTACAACAAGAATATTTTAATGATGAATATAAGTTGAAAAATAAAGTTTTATCACTATTGAATAATATGGATAAAAACGATTCGTTTATAGGAAGAGTATAAATGAAGCTATCATAAAAGAGTGAAATGAGAAAATTAAATGTTCGCCTTAACTTTTGACATTGTCACGATTGATTTCCGAAATTCAAGGAATTAAAGGAAATCTTCGTAATCTATAAGATTTGATTCTCCGGTATTTATGAAATTTTGAGATTTGTTTGATTAAATGCGGTGATTTGCCTCGATTGATGTGTTTGGAATTTTGCTATAAATTAGCTTCTTTCGTTTCATTATCTTCACCACTTCTATACTTTCTTTCTCAATTCAAACTTCCAAAAGATTAAGAAAATGCTTAATCCAGTTCTGATCCTGGTTATTATATTGACCATCTATGCAGTCATTCTTCTTTTTCTTTTACCGCCAGAGGAATCTGTTTACTTCTACTATGCTCTTGGGGTTATAGTGTTTTTAATTATCCCGTGTCTTTATATTGCTATACGCATTGATATACACGGTTTGTAATTTCGGAGTCGTTATCGGGCTTTATATTTTCCCTTATATGTCGGATCTTTATGCTTTTGTTTCTTCTTCCTGACTTCAAGTCAAGCGAGTAATGGTCCAGAATTCATAGGTATGAAGTTTCGAATGATCATAAAATATAAAGTAGAAAGGAAAGGTAATAGCACGATTTGATTTGTCATATTACCAGAATATCCGAAAAAGACCGAATCATCAAGAAAAATATGTTCTTGATATATTTAGAGGTTAAATAGAATGTAAGAGTCGTGTAACATGGAAAATGATGATTATAAAATCTATGAATCATCATCTTCCACTAAAAACTTAGCATGACTTACTGTAATATAATCACGTTGGCCTGACGTCATTATATTATACTAACTCATGCTTCAATTTCCAACACTTCTTTAAAGCATTTATAATTTAAACTCGAATTTTACAGAATATAGAAACTAAAACAGTTTCCTTTATAAAGATATTGCAAAGAGATACTTAATTGCGGACATGAATCGTTATGAAGATATCTTCTGAAATATAGAGGATATTTATGATGATATTTTGGAATTTCTAAGTTCGAAAGTTGATGAAGAAAAATTTTCCGCAAGCTTTTAACATGACTTCGGAGCAAGATATTCTCTAAAGATTTCACCGGATCCAAAATTACCTGGATTCTTTGAATATAGGGTTTGGCCCTTGTGTTTGTCCTTGGTCTCCTCCATGGTTAGCTCAATCCGTTTTTCAGTTCCAAATTTTCTTTTGAGCTTTTCCAACGTACCATTCTTTATTATCAAACTGTTGGCCCTTAAGACCATCTACAATTTTTCTGTTTCCTCTGCATTTAATGCAGCCATATTTGAATCATCGGTTATCAATCCGAAATGGTTTCAAGAAATTTCATTTTTAGATGATTAAACGCTGATTGCGATCGTCAAGATTCAAAGGATGTTTTCAAGAATTTTGAATTTAAAGTGTTTAAGCGTAAGATGCATCTATCAATGGATCTAACGGTTGACGAAGAAATGTTGTGATTTTCAAAAGTAAGGAATGGTAAATTCGGTGGTTTGATTTGATAATTCATCATAGAATACGAATGAATATAATTCATGAATGTAGTGATCTTTAGGAAGATAACACTTGCTAAAGCTTTACTTAAGTTCCGATATGTCAAAATCAGAGTATGTAACTGAATTTGTATGAAAATGGTTTTTCTTTGGTGAACATATACATATATCATGTGAATGTAAGTAGTATAGTTAACAACTGCTGAATCAGAATGGAAGAATGTACAATGTAACATATTTATATGAGATATGAATATCTCTCGGGTTTTACCTACCCGTTAAGATATTTTTTACAATTAACAGTTTGTACAAAAGAGAAGATATACGTTCATATATGTATTCTTCAGATGTAATCATGGTTTTAATGAGCTAATATAATATTAAACTCATTTGATTTGCTGTTGAAACGAGAATAAATAATCTTCAAAACCTTAGAGATTTCATAATTGTCGTGAAATATTTCGCTAATGAAGTTATGAATTAATACTTCATCGTTCATTGTTATTTGATATACTTCGGTATATGATGTTGGTGCTCTTGGAATTCTTGTGAAATTCATAAGGCACTAATGATATTTTCTAGAAAGTTTCGAGTACATCGAAAATTAAAGTATACAATCAATCATGTATTTGAGTAATACACTTGGTTTATTACGAAATGGAGTTTATTGTATTGAAGCAATGATTAACGATTGTTAAGTTATTAACAAAAGATGTACATCATAGCATATTGTGATATGAATTAACCATGTAGTACATACTAGTTAAGATTCACACGTAATAGCTTAGTACGAAAAGATTTATTATTGTTCCAATCCATATATATAAAGTATACATATGTAATTTTTCAGGAAGAATGAGTCAATACATCTTAACTCATTATTACTAATATTCCTTGGTATCTATGGGGCGTATGATGTTGATGTTTGAGGTACTGAGTGTGATGTTGAGGCGTGGAATGCGGATGTTGTCGTTGGTGAAGCTGGTGATGTTGGTGGTGATGCCGATGGTACTGGTGGTACTGGTTATGCTGCTGGTGCTGCTGTTGGTGTTCGTAGGTTTCGCACCATATTCTCCAGAGCCACTACTCGAGCGCGAAGCTCGTTGACTTCTTCTATTATTCCGGGATGATTGGCGGTTCGGACAAGTGGATGAATAAGATCTAAAATTTTAGATATTATATATTTGTGACTGGATATCCTGGAAATGAGGGTGAAAATAGTGTTTCGAACGGGTTCGCCGGTAAGTGCTTCAGGTTCTTCACCAAGAGGTGAATTCGGTTGGTGGAAGGGATCACCTTCTTCTTGTCTCCATTGATTAAGTTTACTACGAACCCATCCCCAATTCATCCAAAATAGATGATGGCTGATTGGTTGGTTCATTCCGGTTACGCTGCCATTGGAGCTCGAAGAGTTCGAGGAATCCATATTATGTGTTTGGAATTAGGGTTTTTGATATGAGATTAGTGTTGAATACTGGATGATATATTCGTCTCCTCGAATACGTGTATATAGCAAAAAGATTTCCGTAATTTACGGAGGGAATTTAGGAAAAGTGTTAGACAAAATCTATTGGGATAGATACGATAAGATATAATAAGATATGATGTGCCTATACTTTAATAATGGCAGTATGACGTGTCGAGATCATAAAGTGATAAGTATGTAATCTAATAATCTTTTGATTAAAGACTTTCAATTCGTATACTGTGATAACCCAATGACATTTTTCGATTCATAAACCGATGCATAAAGGCATAAGGCATATAGGTACGTGATATAACAGGGAGTTATATACGTTTGTGTGTGAGTAGTAACAATTATAAGAGTTTCAAAATCATGGATAATATTTCATGTAATACATATGTAATACACATAACCATGATAGATGACTTATGAATGTCAAGAATTTCTGAAATCATTGTGTCGCATTTAGATGCGGTGGTGTAATTGGATAGTACTCAGGAAAGTGAGCAGAGTTCTTAGATTAGCTCGTCATTCTAAGATAAGTAAAGTTTATAAAGTATAGTGTAGCATTTAACAGTTAAAGGCAACAATTAAAGGCACTATGGTCAAGAAAAGTTGTAGTCCTACATTAGGAAAGAGACTTTGATTAGAATCTTTAAGTCAAGTTTGGTAAAGCATGATTGTTAAGATTATAAGGCAATCCTAAGTGCTTTAAGTGTTAAATGCTACACTATACTTTATAAACTTTACTTATCTTAGAATGACGAGCTAATCTAAGAACTCTGCTCACTTTCCTGAGTACTATCCAATTTATATACGTGAATTTCATAGCCCCACTTTTTACTATTTCATTACTGTTTTGAAACTATGGGGTGAGACACATGCTTGCTTTTAAATTTTTAACATGCAATATTTTAATAACTGTTTTACAATATTTATATACGTGAATTTCATAGCCCCACTTTTTACTATTTCATTACTGTTTTGAAACTATGGGGTGAGACACATGCTTGCTTTTAAATTTTTAACATGCAATATTTTAATAACTGTTTTACAATATTTATATACGTGAATTTCATAGCCCCACTTTTTACTATTTCATTACTGTTTTGAAACTATGGGGTGAGACACATGCTTGCTTTTAAATTTTTAACATGCAATATTTTAATAACTGTTTTACAATATTTATATACGTGAATTCATAGCCCCACTTTTTACTGTTTCATAACTGTTTTATAACTTTTGGGGTGAGAATACATGCACAACTTTTATAACTATTTTACACGTATTAACTATTAAACTGTGATATATTGGGCTATGACCAGCAAGCCCCCAACCGATAAGTATAAACAATAACTTGTTACGGGGTAAACTTGAAAGTCTAGTCTAAATATCAGTACTTACACGTATCAACTATTAAACTGTGATATGTTGGGCTATGACCAGCAAGCCCCCAACCGACAAGTATAAACGATAACTTGACACGGGGTAAACTTGAAAGTCTAGTCTAAATATCAGTACCAACTGTTAAAACTATGCTATACCCGGCTATGTCCGACTAAGTCCCTACAGTGATATTTTTAGGTGCTGCGGCATGCTTAGTTATTGGGGGTAGGCCTATCGGGAGTAACGTCCCCGATACATTTGATGTTATCGTTGTATTGCTTGATAATGAAATTAAACCGACAAGTAGAACTAACTTGTCATGGGGCAAACTTGAACGTTTAGTCTAAATATCACGCACTGGCATAACTTTTTGATCCTGCGGGAGATCAACCTTACAAATTAAATCTTGTGGTCTAAAACAAACGGTCAAACTTATTTGTTAAACCTATGAACTTCACTCAACCTTTTGGTTGACACTTTAGCATGTTTTGTCTCAGGTGCTGTTTGATTCAAGCTCTTATACTTACTGCTTATGTGATGCTACTTGGACATAGGATCAAGAGATATCGCATTTATTACTTCTGCATGTGAACATTTCAATTATTGTTATTCCTATCATTGTAACTACGTTTCATTTTCCGCTGCGTGCTCAATAAAGTTTGTTTTATCATTTAGTATTGTTCTCGTATATTATAATATGTTGGTTGATTTGATATTAAGTCACATTTCACCCAGGCCCTGTTATAATTCAGTAGGCTTATAACTACCTTTAGTGGTTTGATTCTTGATGTTATAATTCAGTAGGCTTATAACTACCTTTAGTGGTTTGATTCTTGATGTTATAATTCAGTAGGCTTATAACTACCTTTAGTGATTTGATTCTTGATTTAGAATACTAATAATGAAGTGTAAGAACAAAGATGATAATGGAGAGAAAGAAAGAAACACTTTGTAAGTGTGAGAAAATGGTGCAAGTTTAATGCTTGCATTCATGAGTATTTATAGCCTAAAATCTCAATATAAAAATACATACTTTGTGTACCAAAATTGACTATATGTATACACCAAAATTGACTATCCATATCTATATTATTATTATTATTATAACACTCCCCCTTGGATAGCAATTTTATTTTATTGAAGATCAACTATAAATTACTGCCTCGTTAAAAACCTTGCTAAAGAAAACCCAGTGGGAAAAAACTTTAGCTAAAGGAAAAAGAGTGCAGCATGGAGTTGGCTCCCCCTCAAGTAGACATCGCTTCAGCTGTTACATCTTTTGAACATGTCTCATGCCAATGTTATGAACGTGTGTTCTGAAAATAGCAGTTGGAAGTGCTTTCGTGAAAAGATCAGCAGAGTTTTTGCTAGATTGCACATATCTCATTTCAATCTGGTTGTCCTTAATGAGATTTTGAGTGTATGAGAAGAATCTAGGTGGTATGTGTTTTGTTCGGTCACTTTTGATATACCCTTCTTTCATCTGTGCTATGCAAGCTGCATTATCTTCAAAGATAGTTGTTGGACTTTTATCGCGTTCTAGTCCACAAGAATCAGTAATGAGTTGTGTCATTGATCTCAACCAAAAACATTCTCGAGTAGCTTCATGTAATGCAATCACTTCGGCATGATTTGACGATGTAGCAACAAGTGTTTGTTTTTGAGAACGCCATGATATTGCAGTACCTCCATTTAGGAATACATATCCAGTTTGAGATTTAGCTTTATGTGGATCAGATAAATAACCTGCATCTGCATAACCAACCAAATCTTGTTTTGATTCGTTAGAATAAAATAATCCTAAATCAGTAGTTCCTCGAAGGTATCGAAATATGTGTTTGATCCCATTCCAGTGTCTTTTGGTAGGAGCAGAGCTAAACCTTGCCAACAAATTAACTGCAAAAGAAATGTCAGGTCTTGTACAATTTGTAAGATACATAAGAGCTCCAATTGCACTAAGATATGGTACTTCTGGTCCAAGAATGTCTTCTTGATCTTCACATGGACGAAATGGATCAGCTTCAACATTGAGTGATCTAACAACCATAGGAGTACTTAATGGTTTTGCCTTGTCCATATTGAAACGTTTCAAAATCTTTTCAGTATATGTTGTTTGATGTACAAGTAAACCATTAGGCATATGCTCAATTTGTAAACCAAGGCAATACTTGGTTTTTCCGAGATCTTTCATTTCAAATTCTTTCTTTAGAAGTTGAATGGCTTCATGGATCTCTTTATTTGTACCTATGATGTTAAGATCATCAACATAAACAGCTATGATCACATATCCGGATGTTGTTTTCTTAATGAAAACACAAGGGCAAGTAAGATTATTTGTATACCCTTTGCTTATCAAGTAATCACTTAATCGGTTATACCACATACGTCCCGATTGTTTTAACCCATATAAAGATCTTTGTAATTTAATCGAATACATTTCTTTGGGTTTTGCATTTGATGCTTCTGGTACCTTAAATCCTTCAGGTATCTTCATATATATATCACTATCAAGTGATCCATATAGATAAGCAGTCACAACATCCATAAGATGCATTTCTAAATTTTTAGAAACTGCCAGACTGATTAAGTACCTAAAAGTAATTGCATCCATAACAGGAGAATAAGTTTCTTCATAATCAATTCCCGGTCTTTGAGAAAAACCTTGAGCTACAAGTCTAGCTTTATACCTTGTAACTTCATTTTTCTCATTTCTTTTTCGGACAAAAATCCATCTGTATCCTACAGGTTTCACATCTTTAGGAGTGAGAATGATGGATCCGAAAACTTTTCTTTTATTGAGTGATTCTAATTCAGCTCGTATTGCTTCTTTCCATTGAGCCCAATCATGTCTATTTTGACATTCAACCATAGATGTTGGTTCTGGATCATCATCATTATTCATGATGTCATATGCAACATTAAATGAAAATTTCTCATCAAGATTTTTCATTTCATTTCGGTTCCATAATATTTTTGAATATGCATAATTGATTGCAATTTCTGTATTGACATCATCAATCTCCTCTGCAGTAGGAGTACTGATTTGTGGTTCTTCTTGAACACTTTCTTTTACTTCATTATCAGCTGATTTTCTTTTTCGAGGATTTTTATCCTTTGAACCGATTGGTCTTCCACGTTTCTGACGTGGCAAAGATTCATGAGTGACGTTATTGCCAGCTTTTGGAATTTCAATTCGAGCTGGAGTATTTACTGCTGGTATATATGATTTTGTCACCGTTTTTGTATCTGTAAATGCATCAGGCAATTGATTTGCAAGTTCTTGTATATGCATTATCTTTTGAACTTCTGTCTCGCATTCTTTTGTGCGAGGATCAAGATACTTTAATTGAGGTTCACACCATGAAACATCATTTTCTTTATTTTTCATTTCTCCCCCTAATCTAGGGAACAATGTTTCATTAAAATGACAATCAGCAAAACGTGCTGTAAAAACGTCACCTGTCATAGGTTCAATATACCTTAATATTGAAGATGTTTCATATCCAACATATATTCCCAACCTCCTTTGAGGACCCATTTTTGTACGTTGTGGTGTCGCAATTGGAACATACACTGCACAACCAAATGTTCTAAGATGGGAAATATTTGGCTCTTGACCAAAAGCAAGTTGTAGGGGGGAATATTTATGACTTGCACTTGGTCTGATGCGAATCAATGCAGCAGCATGTAAAATTGCATGACCCCATATAGATACAGGGAGTTTTGTTCTCATTATCAATGGTCTAGCGATTAACTGTAAACGTTTAATCAATGACTCGGCTAAACCATTTTGTGTATGCACATGAGCAACAGAATGTTCAACAATAATTCCTATAGACATGCAATAGTCATTAAATGCTTGAGATGTAAATTCACCAGCATTATCAAGTCTCACCCTTTTAATGGTGTAATCAGGAAAATGAGCTCTCAATTTAATAATTTGGGCAAGAAATTTTGCAAATGCCACATTACGGCTTGATAACAGACAAACATGAGACCATCTGCTAGATGCGTCTATTAGAACCATGAAATATCTAAATGGTCCACATGGTGGATGAATTGGTCCACATATATCACCTTGAATTCTTTCAAGAAACATTGGTGATTCTTTCTCAACCTTAAGTGGTGAGGGTCTAGTTATCAATTTTCCAAGAGAGCAAGATGTACATGGAACCATTGTATCATGATGGATTTTTCTATCCTTTAGTGGATGTCCATGAGTACATTCAATAATCCTTTTCATCATTGTTGATCCTGGATGGCCTAATCTGTTATGCCATAAACTGAATACACCAGGATCAATATATTTTTCGTTAACTACCATATGTATTTCTGGTACATTTATATGTGTATAATGTAATCCAGAACTAAGTCTTGGCAGTTTTTCAACCACATGACTCTTGTCAGTGATACTTAAATATTTCTCATTTTCTGTTGTCACTGACTGATAATCATACCCGTTAAGGTAAGGTATATGTCGGAGAAACTCAATAAATTTCTGCTTGACTTGGGAGAAAATAAGGCATCATTTATTAAAAATTTTGTACCATTTGGTAGTATGAAATTTGCCTTTCCTATCCCTTTTATCAAGTTAGCAGGTCCTGATATTGTATGTATAGTTCCTTCCGTTGGTTTTAGATCAATAAAATATTTCTCGGATTTAAGTATAGTGTGTGTAGTTCCACTGTCTGCTATACAGAGATCTCCACCACTTGATTGATGTTGTATTCCAGCAAAATTCATATTGAACTTCATATATAAGAAATAAATAGTGAGTACATTAATATTACACAATATTTTAAACGCAAATAGAAAGTACTGAAACATTTAGCAAACATAATGACAAAGACAGACGATATTAAATCGTTTATTTTTCAAAAGACACACAACTTAAACATTCAAGAAATCTTCATATAAATCAGATGGTTTCTCAGTGACTGTTGGATCAATATTATCCACAAAATTTACTTCCTTTTCTTTACCTTTCAGCGAATCCTCATACATCTTAACAAGATGTTTAGATGTTCGGCAAGTATTAGCCCAGTGGCCCATTCTACCACATCTGTAGCAAGATTCTTCAGAATTTTTAGAAGAATTTTCTTCAACATCTTGTTTAATGGGCTTGTTTTGTGGTTGATATTTATATTTTCGTGGATTACTATTTCTTTGACCACCACGGCCACGACCACGACCACGTCCACGCCCATTACCATTACCATAAGGATGGTTTCTACCATAGTTATGGCTTTTGGCATGATGATGGTGATGGTTATTATAACCACGACCTTGCCCGCGTCCTTGTCCCTGTTTATAATTATTTGCAGTATTTGCTTCAGGGATTGCAAGTGTACCAGTAGGACGGGATTGCTGATTTTTCATTAATAGCTCATCATTTTGCTCTGCAACTAAGAGATATGAATTAAGTTCAGGATATGTTTTGAACTTTAGCATTCTCAAATTTCTTTGCACTGTGATGTTTGCAGCATTCATTGTGGAGAAAGTTTTCTCCATCATGTCTGCATCACTAATTTCATGTCCACAGAATTTAAGTTGTGAACATGTATTATACAGAGCTGAGCTGTATTCATTTACTTTCTTAAAGTCTTGGAACCTTAATGTTCTCCATTGTTCCATTGCAGCTGGAAGTAAAATTTCTCTTTGATTATTGAATCTGCTTTTGAGACCTTCCCATAAAACATGGGGATCTTCTACAGTCACATAATTATTTTGTAAGCATTCATCAATATGTTGATGAATAAAGCAACATGCCGTAGCTTGTTCTTTTTCAGAACAAGTGTTGTTTTCATTTATGGTTTCAAGAATGCCCATTGATTTAAGATGCATTTTTACTTTTATAACCCATGGCATGTAGTTGTTTCCAGTTGATTCTAAAGGAGTAAATTTAAGCTTTTCCAGATTCGACATTTTCTATTATCAAAAATTAAAACAAACATCATGATAAATTAGAGTCAATTTATATTCATAAGTATATAAACATTAAACATAAATTTAATATAACATAAATGATAAGTAGGTGACAGTGTCGACCATGTGTAAGCAATCATAAATAAATGTTATATAACAAAAATATAAATATTAGTAAACATAAATGAAAATTTGGCGACAGTGTCGACCATATATTTTTTCAGGTGGTATAACCGACCTATATCATTCTGGTGGTATAACCGACCATATATCATTTTGGTGGTATAACCGACCATATATCATTTTGGTGGTATAACCGACCATATATCATTTTGGTGGCAGAGCCAACCATATTTAGTATTAAGATTATCGTGCTGATAACGTGTTATAATTCAGTAGGCTTATAACTACCTTTAGTGGTTTGATTCTTGATGTTATAATTCAGTAGGCTTATAACTACCTTTAGTGGTTTGATTCTTGATGTTATAATTCAGTAGGCTTATAACTACCTTTAGTGATTTGATTCTTGATTTAGAATACTAATAATGAAGTGTAAGAACAAAGATGATAATGGAGAGAAAGAAAGAAACACTTTGTAAGTGTGAGAAAATGGTGCAAGTTTAATGCTTGCATTCATGAGTATTTATAGCCTAAAATCTCAATATAAAAATACATACTTTGTGTACCAAAATTGACTATATGTATACACCAAAATTGACTATCCATATCTATATTATTATTATTATAGATATGGTTATACATCCTCAACGCAGCACTTGAAAGCAATATACCTATCGTTAAAGTCCGTTGGAATTCGCGTAGAGGCCCCGAATATACCTGGGAACGCAAAGACCATATGAAACGGAAATATCCCCATCTCTTCTCAACTGCTGATGCAAACGAGGAAACTACCTAAAAACTTCGGGACGAAGTTTTCAATAACGGGGAGGTACTATAACGACCCTCATTTTTTTCCATTCTATATTTTTCCAATATTAAAAGCCCAAACAATATAATTAAAACTTAATGATTAAACTTTAATCAACAATTATTAAGTGTTAAGAGTTAGAAAACATATTAATTAACTTTGTACAAAAATTGACAAGTTAATAAAAGTTGAAAATAATAAACTGTTAGTCGACACTCACTGCTAATTAAAATTTATGCATTTATGTAATATTATAACTAATAACCTATAAGTAATAAATAAAAAGTGACATTTATATAAATAATAAAACAATTGGGAACTAAATATATACAAGTCATGAATTAGTAAAAAGAAAATAATACTTATCATGTAGTAAATGTAAAAATAATAATAATAATAATAGTAATAATAATGAGACTAAAAAAATCTTACATCCTTATGTTGACTAAAAATAAAGTGTAAACTAGTACATCCTTATGTTGACTAATTATAAACTAGTACCACCTATTGTTGACTAAAAATTATAAAACAAAATAAAATCATTAATTAGAACATCCTTATGTTGACTAACACTCTAATACTTGCACTATATAAACACCTGGTTTCTCATTCACAAATCACACCAAAATCCTCTCTCAAAAACAATCTCTCCCTCTCCCTCTCTTGTGGTATTCGGATCTTCAAGATTGTTCTTCGTGTTCTTCAAGAATCTTCAAGGAGTTCTTCAAGATTTTCAAGGCTTTGATCTTCCATCTTCATCG
This sequence comes from Rutidosis leptorrhynchoides, assembly GCF_046630445.1. Lineage (NCBI taxonomy): Eukaryota > Viridiplantae > Streptophyta > Magnoliopsida > Asterales > Asteraceae > Rutidosis > Rutidosis leptorrhynchoides. The sequence goes on along the minus strand of NC_092342.1, from coordinate 348,273,541 downwards.
TGTTCATCTTTTCTTTGTTAATTATCTTGAATCTTCAAAGGTATAACATAAACCTTAAACTATTTACATAAACTTTGATCTTTGATAATTCATATTCATATTATAAACTTGTTATTCATAAGTATATACATAAACACACCTAGATTTATATATACATATATACATGTAAAAAAAATATTTTTATATATATATATACGAATTATATATACATATACATACTAAAACCTTAAACCCTAATTACACCTAAACTATAATTCTTAAACCCTAATTAATTAAACTCTAAACATTTATGAAACCCTAGGACATTAATTACTAAACCCTAGTTATTAATTACTACTTTAATTAACTAACCCTAATTAATGAAACCCTAATACTACTTATACTAGTACTTAACATGTATACACTATTACTATTACTAGCACCTATAACCTACTAATTATATTGTAGCACAAAAACATTTTGGGATATGTATTAGAGATGTATAGATCTTTAAACTTTCTTGACGAATGGTTTCTACGAGATTCTAGGCAGAGGGTTTGGATTTCCGATTTAAAGGGTCCTATGGCTCAAGCCCCTAGATCTAAATTAGCCATTCGAAGGGAAAGGGGTGATTGGAAGCTTATCTAATACGGCAAGTATTCTAAAATGGAAACACTCATAAAAGTAGAAACTCTCTAGTCATAGAAACTTAGTAAAATAAGAAACTTTCTAAAAATAGAAACTTTATAAAAATAGTAACTTACTAGGAATAGAAACTTAGTAAAACAAACTATACTTAAACACATACTTAAACTTAAACATGGGCAAAACACTTAACTACTCTTAAATGTCAATAGGTTGACTTTTCTGCTCACTCGTTCAACTCTCTATTCCGAGGAATAACTCTCTCTACTTACTAAGGTGAATTTCATAGCCCCACTTTTTACTATTTCATTACTGTTTTGAAACTATGGGGTGAGACACATGCTTGCTTTTAAATTTTTAACATGCAATATTTTAATAACTGTTTTACAATATTTATATACGTGAATTCATAGCCCCACTTTTTACTGTTTCATAACTGTTTTATAACTTTTGGGGTGAGAATACATGCACAACTTTTATAACTGTTTTACATGTATTAACTATTAAACTGTGATATGTTGGGCTATGACCAGCAAGCCCCTAACTGATAAGTATAAACGATAACTTGTTACAGGGTAAACTTGAAAGTCTAGTCTAAATATCAGTACTTACACGTATCAACTATTAAACTGTGATATGTTGGGCTATGACCAGCAAGCCCCCAACCGACAAGTATAAACGATAACTTGACACGGGGTAAACTTGAAAGTCTAGTCTAAATATCAGTACCAACTGTTAAAACTATGCTATACCCGGCTATGTCCGACTAAGTCCCTACAGTGATATTTTTAAGTGCTGCGGCATGCTTATTTATTGGGGGTAGGCCTATCGGGAGTAACGTCCCCGATACATTTGACTCAGTCTTTGTATTACTTGATAATGAAATTTAAACCGACAAGGACAGACACAACTTGTCATGGGGCAAACTTGAACGTTTAGTCTAAATATCACGCACTGGCATAACTTTTGGATCTGCGAGATCTACCTTTTGATCCTGCGGGAGATCAACTCTACAACTAAATCTTGTGGTCTAAAAACAACGATAACTACTTTTGTTAAACCTATGAACTTCACTCAACCTTTTTGGTTGACACTTTAGCATGTTTTGTCTCAGGTGCTGTTTGATTCAAGCTTTCTTATCTACTACTTATGTGATGCTACTTGGACTTAGGATCAAGAGATATCACATTTATTACTTCTGCATATGAACAATTAATTTATCGTTATTTCCATTATTGTAACGACATTTCATTTTCCGCTGCGTACTCAATAAAGTTAAATTTTCTCATTTAGTATTGTTCTCGTATTATAATATGTTGGTTTACAGATTGGGCTACATAAAGTTATGCCAGGTCCTATCATTGGTATCACCCAGGCCCTAACTAAGTCCCTACAGTGATATTTTTAGGTGCTGCGGCATGCTTAGTTATTGGGGGTAGGCCTATCGGGAGTAACGTCCCCGATACATTTGACTAAGTCTTTGTATTACTTGATAATGAAATTAAACCGACAAGGACAGACACAACTTGTCATGGGGCAAACTTGAATGTTTAGTCTAAATATCACGCACTGGCATAACTTTTGGATCTGCGAGATCTACTTTTTGATCCTGCAGGAGATCAACTTTACAACTAAATCTTGTGGTCTAAAAACAACGATAACTACTTTTGTTAAACCTATGAACTTCACTCAACCTTTTTGGTTGACACTTTAGCATGTTTTGTCTCAGGTGCTGTTTGATTCAAGCTTTCTTATCTACTACTTATGTGATGCTACTTGGACTTAGGATCAAGAGATATCGCATTTATTACTTCTGCATATGAACAATTACTTTATCGTTATTTCCATTATTGTAACGACATTTCATTTTCCGCTGCGTACTCAATAAAGTTAAATTTTCTCATTTAGTATTGTTCTCGTATTATAATATGTTGGTTTATTTGATATTAGTAACGTTTCTTCCAGACCCTATTGGGAGGATGTTACAGATTGGTATCAGAGCCATAGTTAAACATTGTTCAAATCTGTCAGACCAATAGGTATCAGAGCAACGTTTAGAAACTGGTCCTGAAATTAACTGCCCGTATCAGAGCAAAAGTCACCCTAGCAAAAGTCCTTGAATAACAATAACTAAAAATAAAGTTAAATTTTCTCATTTAGTATTGTTAAAAGTATTATACAATGTTGGTTTATTTGATATTAGTAACGTTTCTTCCAGACCCTATCGGGAGGACGTTACAGATTGGTATCATTTAGTGGCTAACAAGTAACCACCAAATGTGCAATAGTAACATATTATAATACGAGAACAATACTAAATGAGAAAATTTAACTTTATTGAGTACGCAGCGGAAAATGAAATGTCGTTACAATAATGGAAATAACGATAAATTAATTGTTCATATGCAGAAGTAATAAATGTGATATCTCTTGATCCTAAGTCCAAGTAGCATCACATAAGTAGTAGATAAGAAAGCTTGAATCAAACAGCACCTGAGACAAAACATGCTAAAGTGTCAACCAAAAAGGTTGAGTGAAGTTCATAGGTTTAACAAAAGTAGTTATCGTTGTTTTTAGACCACAAGATTTAGTTGTAGAGTTGATCTCCCGCAGGATCAAAAGGTAGATCTCGCAGATCCAAAAGTTATGCCAGTGCGTGATATTTAGACTAAACGTTCAAGTTTGCCCCATGACAAGTTGTGTCTGTCCTTGTCGGTTTAAATTTCATTATCAAGTAATACAAAGATAACATCAAATGTATCGGGGACGTTACTCCCGATAGGCCTACCCCCAATAACTAAGCATGCCGCAGCACCTAAAAATATCACTGTAGGGACTTAGTCGGACATAGCCGGGTATAGCATAGTTTTAACAGTTGGTACTGATATTTAGACTAGACTTTCAAGTTTACCCCGTGTCAAGTTATCGTTTATACTTGTCGGTTGGGGGCTTGCTGGTCATAGCCCAACATATCACAGTTTAATAGTTGATACGTGTAAGTACTGATATTTAGACTAGACTTTCAAGTTTACCCCGTAACAAGTTATTGTTTATACTTATCGGTTGGGGGCTTGCTGGTCATAGCCCAATATATCACAGTTTAATAGTTAATACGTGTAAAATAGTTATAAAAGTTGTGCATGTATTCTCACCCCAAAAGTTATAAAACAGTTATGAAACAGTAAAAAGTGGGGCTATGAATTCACGTATATAAATATTGTAAAACAGTTATTAAAATATTGCATGTTAAAAATTTAAAAGCAAGCATGTGTCTCACCCCATAGTTTCAAAACAGTAATGAAATAGTAAAAAGTGGGGCTATGAAATTCACGTATATAAATATTGTAAAACAGTTATTAAAATATTGCATGTTAAAAATTTAAAAGCAAGCATGTGTCTCACCCCTTAGTTTCAAAACAGTAATGAAATAGTAAAAAGTGGGACTATGAAATTCACGTATATAAATATTGTAAAACAGTTATTAAAATATTGCATGTTAAAAATTTAAAAGCAAGCATGTGTCTCACCCCTTAGTTTCAAAACAGTAATGAAATAGTAAAAAGTGGGGCTATGAAATTCACCTTAGTAAGTAGAGAGAGAGTTATTCCTCAGAATAGAGAGTTGAACGAGTGAGCAGGAAAGTCAACCTATTGACATTTAAGAGTAGTTAAGTGTTTTGCCCATGTTTAAGTTTAAGTATGTGTTTAAGTATAGTTTGTTTTACTAAGTTTCTATTCCTAGTAAGTTACTATTTTTATAAAGTTTCTATTTTTAGAAAGTTTCTTATTTTACTAAGTTTCTATGACTAGAGAGTTTCTACTTTTATGAGTGTTTCCATTTTAGGATACTTGCCGTATTAGATAAGCTTCCAATCACCCCTTTCCCTTCGAATGGCTAATTTAGATCTAGGGGCTTGAGCCATAGGACCCTTTAAATCGGAAGTCCAAACCCTCTGCCTAGAATCTCGTAGAAACCATTCGTCAAGAAAGTTCGAAGATCTATACATCTCTAATACATATCCCAAAATGTTTGTGTGCTACAATATAAGTAGTAGGTTATAGGTGCTAGTAATAGTAATAGTATATACATGTTAAGTACTAGTATAAGTAGTATTAGGGTTTAAGGTTTTAATATGTATATGTATATATAAAAATATATATATATTTTTTTTTTACATGTATATATGTATATATAAATCTAGGTGTGTTTATGGATAACAAGTTTATAATATGAATATGAATTAACAAAGATTAAAGTTTATGTAAATAGTTTAGGGTTTATGTTATACCTTTGAAGATTCAAGATAATTAACAAAGAAAAGATGAACACGATGAAGATGGAAGATCAAAGCCTTGAAAATCTTGAAGAACTCCTTGAAGATTCTTGAAGAACACGAAGAACAAGCTTGAAGATCCGAATACCACAAGAGAGGGAGAGGGAGAGATTGTTTTTGAGAGAGGATTTTGGTGTGATTTGTGAATGAGAAACTAGGAGTTTATATAGTGCAAGTATTAGAGTGTTAGTCAACATAAGGATGTTCTAATTAATGATTTTATTTTATTTTATAATTTTTAGTCAACAATAGGTGGTACTAGTTTATATATATATTATTTTAATTTTTAGTCAACATAAGGATGTAATTGTTTAAGATTCTTTAGTCTCATTATTATTACTATTATTACTATTATTATTTTTTACATTTACTACATGATAAGTATTATTTTCTTTTTACTAATTCATGACTTGTATATATTTAGTTCTCAATTGTTTTATTATTTATATAAATGTCAATTTTTATTTATTACTTATAGGTTATCAGTTATAATATTACATAAATGCATAAATTTTAATTAGCAGTGAGTGTCGACTAACAGTTTATTATTTTCATCTTTTATTAACTTGTCAATTATTGCACAAAGTTAATTAATATGTTTTCTAACTCTTAATACTTAACAATTGTTGATTAAAGTTTAATCATTAAGTTTTGATTATATTGTTTGGGCATTTAATATTGGAAAAATATAGAATGGAAAAATGAGGGTCGTTATAGTGCCTCCCCGTTATTGAAAACTTCGTCCCGAAGTTTTTAGGTAGTTTTCTCGTTTGCATCAGCAGTTGAGAAGAGATGGGGATATTTCCGTTTCATATGGTCTTTGCGTTCCCAGGTATATTCGGGGCCTCTACGCGAATTCCACCGGACTTTAACGATAGGTATATTGCTTTTACGCGTTTGTTTGACCTCTCCTTCCATGATTTCTATAGGTTCTTCAACGAAGTGCATTTGCTCATCAATGCGGACATCATCCAGAGGAATAACGAGTGTGTCATCGGCAAGACACCGTTTAAGATTTGAGACATGAAACACATCATGTACTTGACTAAGTTCGGTTGGCAGTTCTAATCGGTATGCCACGGGACCGACTCTTTCAGTGATTGTGAATGGTCCAACATATCGTGGACTGAGTTTACTTCGCTTACCGAAGCGGACAACACCTTTCCAAGGGGATACTTTCAACATGACTTTATCTCCAACTTGGTATTCGATGTCTTTTCGTTTCTTATTGGCATAGCTTTTCTGTCGGCTACGGGCAGTTTCTAAACGTTGCTTGATTTGAACGATCTTTTCGGTAGTTTCGTGAATAATTTCAGGACCAGTTAAATGTCTGTCCTCAAGTTCATCCCAACACAAAGGAGATCTACACTTCCGTCCATATAAAGCTTCAAAAGGTGCAGCCTTAATGCTGGAGTGATAACTGTTATTATAAGAAAATTCAACCAAAGGTAGATGTCTATCCCATCCTTTGCCGAAATCGATTGCACAAGCACGTAGCATATCCTCCATAGTTTGAATGGTTCGTTCACTTTGACCATCGGTTTGCGGATGATAAGCTGTACTCATGTCGAGTTGAGTTCCAAGAGCAGATTGTAAAGTTTTCCAAAATCTAGAAACAAATCGACTATCGCGATCAGAAATGATCGAGATAGGAACACCATGACGTGAGACGATTTCTTTAATATAAAGCTGTGCTAATCTCTCCATCTTGTCGGTTTCCTTGATTGGTATGAAATGTGCAGATTTAGTAAGACGATCAACTACGACCCAAATAGTATCGTTACCGTTCGAAGTCTTAGGTAACTTAGTAACGAAGTCCATAGTGATACCTTCCCACTTCCACTGCGGAATGTCGGGTTGTGTCAACAGACCAGAAGGCTTTTGATGTTCGGCCTTGACTTTCAAACAAGTGAGACACTTACTAACATAAGTAGCAATATCGGCTTTCATGTTAGGCCACCAGTAGAATTCCTTCACATCGTGATACATCTTACTGGAACCGGGATGGATAGAATATCTAGTCTTATGTGCTTCATCCAAGACTAGTTCGCGAAGATTACCAAAACGAGGAACCCAGATTCTATTGCCAAAGTACCGTGTACCATTAGCTTTCACTTGAAGTTGGTTCTCAAAACCAATAGGTCCTTCACCTTCGATAAGTGTCGGTCTAATAGCTTCCAATTGAGCTTCACAGATTCGTGAAATAAGATTCGATTTGATTTTTAGGTTTAAAGCACGAACACGTTTAATATCGTCTTTTCGACTAAGGGCATCGGCAACTACATTCGCCTTGCCAGGATGATATTTCAGCTCACAATAATAATCGTTCAATGTCTCGAGCCATCGACTTTGCCTCATATTCAGCTGTTTTTGATCAAAGATGTGTCGAAGACTTTTATGGTCAGTGTACACCGTAAAGTGATTACCATAGAGATAATGTCTCCATATCTTTAATGCAAATACCACGGCACCTAACTCTAGGTCATGTGTGGTATAGTTTACTTCATGTTTCTTCAACTGTCTAGATGCATAGGCGATAACCTTCTCTCGTTGCATTAAAACACAACCAAAGCCATGCTTTGAGGCATCGCAGTAAACAACAAAGTCGTCGGTACCTTCAGGTAAAGAAAGAATCGGGGCTGTGGTCAACTTCTCCTTCAGAATCTTGAAAGCAGATTCCTGTTCTTCGGACCACTCAAATTTCTTCCCTTTTTGAGTCAGCTTTGTAAGAGGTTTGGCAATGAGAGAAAAATCTTTTATAAACCTTCGATAGTAACCGGCAAGTCCCAAAAATTGACGAATATGCTTTGCAGTCTTTGGTATCTCCCAGTTCTGAATAGCAGTAATCTTAGCTGGATCGACATGTATTCCGTTTCTATCAACAACATGTCCGAGAAATTGTACGGTTTTGAGCCAAAACTCGCACTTAGAAAATTTAGCATAAAGTTGTTCCTTTCGTAAGAGTTCAAGAATCATGCGCAAATGTTGCTCATGCTCTTTCTCATTCTTCGAATAGATCAAGATGTCGTCAATGAATACGATGACAAATTTGTCAAGATACGGTTTACAAACACGATTCATGAGGTCCATGAACACGGCAGGAGCATTAGTTAAACCAAAAGGCATGACACAGAATTCATAGTGCCCATAACGAGTGCGAAAAGCAGTCTTAGGAATATCGGATTCCTTGACCTTGAGTTGGTGATAACCGGATCTTAAATCAATCTTTGAATAAACACTTGACCCTTGAAGTTGGTCAAATAGATCATCAATACGTGGCAACGGATAACGGTTCTTGATAGTAAGCTTGTTAAGTTCACGGTAATCAATGCACATCCTTAATGTACCATCCTTCTTTTTAACAAACAGAATAGGAGCTCCCCAAGGGGACGAGCTTGGACGAATGAAACCTTTATCCAATAGTTCTTGGAGTTGGTTGGATAATTCCTTCATTTCGGAAGGTGCTAAACGGTATGGTGCTTTAGCAACAGGAGCAGCACCAGGAGTTAAATCAATTTGGAATTCAACTTGTCGAGGAGGTGGAATACCCGGAAGATCTTCGGGAAACACATCGGGAAAGTCTTTAACTACTGGTACATCTTCAATTCGCTTCTCTTTCGATTCAATCAGATTAACGTGGGCTAGAATAGCTGGATAACCTTTCATAAGGTATTTGCGGGTTTTAATACAGGAGATAATATTGAGATTGGAACCACTCTTTTCACCTTGGATAATAAGAGTCTCTCCATTTCCTAATGGAACATGAACGGTTTTATCGTAACACATGATCGCAGCTCTTAATGGACGTAACCAATCCATTCCAACTATGACATCGAAACTTCCTAGCTCGACCGGCAAAAGGTCTATCTTAAATTCTTTGCTGGCTAAGATTAGGTTGCAGTTTTTATAAATTTTATCAACTTTCATGATCTTTCCATTGGCTACTTCTACTAATCGTTTAGTTTCTAAGGGTTGAGGCTTTTCAGTAAATAGGGTACAAAATTCATTAGATACGTAACTTCGGTCGGCACCAGTATCGAATAAAATAGTTGCGTAGCAATTATTGACGAGATACGTACCCGTGATGACCTCATCTTCATCTCGGGCTTCAGCAGCAGTAATAACAAATGCACGACCCTTTGCAGCAGTAGTATTGGCTCCAGTAGCAGGATTATCTCTCTTCTTAGGGCAATTTGGACTAATGTGTCCCTTTTCCCCACAAGTATAACAAGTAGGAGGAGCTTTGGCAGGAACAATAGATTTATTCTTTGGAGGAGTCCTACACGTCTTAGCTACGTGTCCCACTTTCTTACACAACGAACAAGTGGCAGTGCACTGCCCCGGGTGATGCCTTTCACAACGAACACAAAAAGGATAAGTGCCCTTATAATTCGTACTTGTACTATCCATAAGCTTTTTACTAACATTCTGATTTGAACCTTGAGACGGCTCAAACTTCCTCTTACCATCATTACCCTTGGTTTCAACTTGCTTATTGGCCGACGCCCTTCTTCTCTTGGCCAACATGAGATTTTGTGCCATGAGAATCACAGCATCCAAAGTAACCTTCTCAGCAGCAATAACATTCCCTTGAACATCCTCGGGAAGACCTTCAATATACCGCTCAATTCTTCTAGCTTCAGTAGGAAACATTTCAGGACATAGAGTAGAAAGCTCCAGATAACGATTGGTATAATTCTCAATGTCAGTACCCTTGACCCTGAGTTCCCAGAACTCAGCTTCAAGCTTCTGAACTTGACTCCTTGGGCAGAATTTGTTGACCATCATACTTTTGAGTTCGTCCCATGGAATTGCATTAGCATTATCAATTCCTACGGACTTGGCATAAGCAGTCCACCAAGTTAAAGCATTACCACCCAACGAGCTAGTGGCATACTTTACTCGATCATCATCACCACAGTTGCAAATACGGAAAATAGATTCCATCTTTTCGAACCAACGAACTAGTTCGACAGCTTCTTCGTTTCCCTTAAAAGCGGGAGGGTGACAGTTTGTAAAGTCCTTGTAGGAACAAGGTTTTGGTTGAGTATTAGCATGATTAGCTTGGGCGTTGCCTTGGGCAGCAGCGAGTAACTGTTGGAATTGCTCAGTAGTTAACACAACGTTGTTAACGGTAGGTGCAGCTGAACGAACCATGATGTCACTACATAAAAGTGAACATATGTTTGATAAGTTTAACAAGTTATAAGTTTGAGTAATCACAAGTATGAATAAACTAAAGTATTGATATCGCATGATATTAATAAAACACTTTATATTATTAGAACGAGGCATTAAATAAGCCTTTATTACACGATTCGGAAATAGAAATTGTTTAAGGCACAGCCTTTACATAGATGGAAAATAGGAAAAATAACTAGGAAATATTAAGATTGAAGTAGTCTTCATATTTCGTCTCCAACCTTCTTCATAAACTCCTCAACTTTCTCATTTTTCGACTTTTGTTTCTCATAGAGATACTCGAAGTTGTCATAAAGGTTGGTAACACGACTGTTTAAGGCATTAGTGTTGTACTCTCTTATGGCAAGTTGTTCGTCGACTCGACCTTTCTCCATTTTCATTCGGACATCAACATCCTCCTTGAGGTAAGCAAGTGATTGCTTTCCCCAGCGAGTGTTTCGTTCTTCCTCGCACTTTAGCATCAGCAACTCCTTTCTTAGCTCGACGTTTTCTTTCATAAGTTTCTTCATTCGACGATCCACTCTTTCCATGTGGCGAAGTAGACCTCCAATGTTTCTCTCGGTATCGTTTCGTAATCTCATGATTTCATACTTAGGACCATCATAAAAAGGAGATCGGGCTCTCTTCCTTGATGGACCAACTTCTTCATGCCGTTTTCCCTTATCTTGGGTTCTCGGAGTTGGGTAGTATTGAGGAGACCCATGTGAATCTAAAATAGTATTCGGGCTATAATTCAGTGGTGGTGAAGTAGGACTATAAAGAGGACTTCGAACTGGTCTCGAAGTTGAAGAGTGTCCAACACCTACTTCGGTGGTAGGGTTGTGAGTTGCTTTGTTGGACTTGTTAACGCTTGAGCTTGACATCCTATCATTAGGAAAGAGACCTTGATTAGAATCTTTGAGTCAAGTTTATTAAAGCATAATTGTTAAGATTATACGACAATCCTAAGTGCTTTAAGTCCAAGGCAGGAAAGGTTATAGTTTCCTAGATTGCTAAGGCACCCTAGCTAACAAGTAAGGCACACATAAAAATATAGATATGGGGTTAATCTGTCAGATTCATGAATTATATTAAACTATACGTGATACCAATATTTTAATGCAAAAAAAAAATATTTGTAACCACCAATCTGTCACAAAAAGTAGTTTGTAACTTTTAGATTAACTAATGCTTATGTAGTTTACACTTTAAACAAAGTGGGGCCAAAATATTTTGTGGTAAAATGTTCTTCCATCAAATGTGAATTTCATAGCCCCACTTTTGCGACTTCATAGGTTTAACAAAAGTAGTTATCGTTGTTTTAGACCACAAGATTTATTTTGTAACGTTGATCTCCCGCAGGATCAAAAAGTAGATCTCGCAGATCCAAAAGTTATGCCAGTGCGTGATATTTAGACTAAACATTCAAGTTTGCCCCATGACAAGTTGTGTCTGTCCTTGTCGGTTTAATTTCATTATCAAGTAATACAAAGACTTAGTCAAATGTATCGGGGACGTTACTCCCGATAGGCCTACCCCCAATAAATAAGCATGCCGCAGCACTTAAAAATATCACTGTAGGGACTTAGTCGGACATAGCCGGGTATAGCATAGTTTTAACAGTTGGTACTGATATTTAGACTAGACTTTCAAGTTTACCCCGTGTCAAGTTATCGTTTATACTTGTCGGTTGGGGGCTTGCTGGTCATAGCCCAACATATCACAGTTTAATAGTAGATACGTGTAAGTACTGATATTTAGACTAGACTTTCAAGTTTACCCCGTAACAAGTTATCGTTTATACTTATCGGTTGGGGGCTTGCTGGTCATAGTCCAACATATCGCAGTTTAATAGTTAATACGTGTAAAACAGTTATAAAAGTTGTGCATGTATTCTCACCCCAAAAGTTATAAAACAGTTATGAAACAGTAAAAAGTGGAGCTATGAATTCACGTATATAAATATTGTAAAACAATTATTAAAATATTGCATGTTAAAAATTTAAAAGCAAGCATGTGTCTCACCCCATAGTTTAAAAACAGTAATGAAATAGTAAAAAGTGGGGCTATGAAATTCACGTATATAAATATTGTAAAACAGTTATTAAAATATTGCATGTTAAAAATTTAAAAGCAAGCATGTGTCTCACCCCATAGTTTCAAAACAGTAATGAAATAGTAAAAAGTGGGGCTATGAAATTCACGTATATAAATATTGTAAAACAGTTATTAAAATATTGCATGTTAAAAATTTAAAAGCAAGCATGTGTCTCACCCCATAGTTTCAAAACAGTAATGAAATAGTAAAAAGTGGGGCTATGAAATTCACGTATATAAATATTGTAAAACAGTTATTAAAATATTGCATGTTAAAAATTTAAAAGCAAGCATGTGTCTCACCCCATAGTTTCAAAACAGTAATGAAATAGTAAAAAGTGGGGCTATGAAATTCACGTATATAAATATTGTAAAACAGTTATTAAAATATTGCATGTTAAAAATTTAAAAGCAAGCATGTGTCTCACCCCATAGTTTCAAAACAGTAATGAAATAGTAAAAAGTGGGGCTATGAAATTCACCTTAGTAAGTAGAGAGAGTTATTCCTCAGAATAGAGAGTTGAACGAGTGAGCAGGAAAGTCAACCTATTGACATTTAAGAGTAGTTAAGTGTTTTGCCCATGTTTAAGTTTAAGTATGTGTTTAAGTATAGTTTGTTTTACTAAGTTTCTATTCCTAGTAAGTTACTATTTTTATAAAGTTTCTATTTTTAGAAAGTTTCTTATTTTACTAAGTTTCTATGACTAGAGAGTTTCTACTTTTATGATTGTTTCCATTTTAGGATACTTGCCGTATTAGATAAGCTTCCAATCACCCCTTTCCCTTCGAATGGCTAATTTAGATCTAGGGGCTTGAGCCATAGGATCCTTTAAATCGGAAATCCAAACCCTCTGCCTAGAATCTCGTAGAAACCATTCGTCAAGAAAGTTCGAAGATCTATACATCTCTAATACATATCCCAAAATGTTTTTGTGCTACAATATAATTAGTAGGTTATAGGTGCTAGTAATAGTAATAGTGTATACATGTTAAGTACTAGTATAAGTAGTATTAGGGTTTCATTAATTAGGGTTAGTTAATTAAAGTAGTAATTAATAACTAGGGTTTAGTAATTAATGTCCTAGGGTTTCATAAATGTTTAGAGTTTAATTAATTAGGGTTTAAGAATTATAGTTTAGGTGTAATTAGGGTTTAAGGTTTTAATATGTATATGTATATATAATTCGTATATATATGTGTATATATATATATATAAATATTTTTTTTTTACATGTATATATGTATATATAAATCTAGGTGTGTTTATGTATATACTTATGAATAACAAGTTTATAATATGAATATGAATTATCAAAGATCAAAGTTTATGTAAATAGTTTAGGGTTTATGTTATACCTTTGAAGACTCAAGATAATTAACAAAGAAAAGATGAACACGATGAAGATGGAAGATCAAAGCCTTGAAAATCTTGAAGAACTCCTTGAAGATTCTTGAAGAACACGAAGAACAAGCTTGAAGATCCGAATATCACAAGAGAGGGAGAGGGAGAGATTGTTTTTGAGAGAGGATTTTGGTGTGATTTGTGAATGAGAAACTAGGTGTTTATATAGTGCAAGTATTAGAGTGTTAGTCAACATAAGGATGTTCTAATTAATGATTTTATTTTGTTTTATAATTTTTAGTCAACAATAGGTGGTACTAGTTTATAATTAGTCAACATAAGGATGTACTAGTTTACACTTTATTTTTAGTCAACATAAGGATGTAAGATTTTTTTAGTCTCATTATTATTACTATTATTATTATTATTATTATTATTATTTTTACATTTACTACATGATAAGTATTATTTTCTTTTTACTAATTCATGACTTGTATATATTTAGTTCCCAATTGTTTTATTATTTATATAAATGTCACTTTTTATTTATTACTTATAGGTTATTAGTTATAATATTACATAAATGCATAAATTTTAATTAGCAGTGAGTGTCGACTAAAAGTTTATTATTTTCATCTTTTATTAACTTGTCAATTTTTGTACAAAGTTAATTAATATGTTTTCTAACTCTTAACACTTAACAATTGTTGATTAAAGTTTAATCATTAAGTTTTAATTATATTGTTTGGGCTTTTAATATTGGAAAAATATAGAATGGAAAAATGAGGGTCGTTATAGTACCTCCCCGTTATTGAAAACTTCGTCCCGAAGTTTTTAGGTAGTTTCCTCGTTTGCATCAGCAGTTGAGAAGAGATGGGGATATTTCCGTTTCATATGGTCTTTGCGTTCCCAGGTATATTCGGGGCCTCTACACGAATTCCAATGGACTTTAACGATAGGTATATTGCTTTTACGCGTTTGTTTGACCTCTCCTTCCATGATTTCTATAGGTTATTCAACGAAGTGCATTTTATCATTAATGCGAATATCATTCAAAATGATGATGTTATACAAGTCATTTCAGTAAATTGGATACATGAAATGTGTTATGAATAGTACTGAGCTCATTTAAAACCTTGAGCATTTTATGCCACAATATTAGGGCAGACAAACAAAGAGGAGTTCGTGAAAATCACAGTCATGAAATTTGATAGAGATCTTCATTGTTTACAACAAGAATATTTTAATGATGAATATAAGTTGAAAAATAAAGTTTTATCACTATTGAATAATATGGATAAAACGATTCGTTTATAGGAAGAGTATAAATGAAGCTATCATAAAAGAGTGAAATGAGAAAATTAAATGTTCGCCTTAACTTTTGACGTAGTCACGATTGATTTCCGGAATTCAAGGAATTAAAGGAAATCTTCGTAATCTATAAGATTTGATTCTCCGGTATTTACGAAATTTTGAGATTTGTTTGATTAAATGCGGTGATTTGCCTCGATTGATGTGTTTGGAATTTTGCTATAAATTAGCTTCTTTCGTTTCATTATCTTCACCACTTCTATACTTTCTTTCTCAATTCAAACTTTCAAAAGATTAAGAAAATGCTTAATCCAGTTCTGATCCTGGTTATTATATTGACCATCTATGCAGTCATTCTTCTTTTTCTTTTACCGCCAGAGGAATCTGTTTACTTCTACTATGCTCTTGGGGTTATAGTGTTTTTAATTATCCCGTGTCTTTATATTGCTATACGCATTGATATACACGGTTTGTAATTTCGGAGTCGTTATCGGGCTTTATATTTTCCCTTATATGTCGGAGCTTTATGCTTTTGTTTCTTCTTCCCGACTTCAAGTCAAGCGAGTAATGGTCCAGAATTCATAGGTATGAAGTTTCGAATGATCATAATATATAAAGTAGAAAGGAAAGGTAATAGCACGATTTGATTTGTCATATTACCAGAATATCCGGAAAAGACCGAATCATCAAGAAAAATATTTTCTTGATATGTTTAGAGGTTAAATAGAATGTAAGAGTCGTGTAATATGGAAAATGATGATTATAAAATCTATGAATCATCATCTTCCATTAAAAACTTAGCATGACTTACTGTAATATAATCACGTTGGCCTGACGTCATTATATTATACTAACTCATGCTTCAATTCCCAACACTTCTTCAAAGCATTTATAATTTAAACTCGAATTTTACAGAATATAGAAACTAAAATAGTTTCCTTTATAAAGATATCGCAAAGAGATACTTAATTGCGGACATGAATCGTTATGAAGATATCTTTCGAAATATAGAGGATATTTATGATGATATTTTGGAATTTCTAAGTTCGAAAGTTGATGAAGAAAAATTTTCCGCAAGCTTTTAACATGACTTCGGAGCAAGATATTCTCTAAAGATTTCACCGGATCCAAAATTACCTGGATTCTTTGAATATAGGGTTTGACCCTTGTGTTTGTCCTTGGTCTCCTCCATGGTTAGCTCAATCCGTTTTTCAGTTCCAAATTTTCTTTTGAGCTTTTCCAACGTACCATTCTTTATTATCAAACTGTTGGCCCTTAAGACCATCTACAATTTTTCTGTTTCCTCTGCATTTAATGCAGCCATATTTGAATCATCGGTTATCAATCTGAAATGGTTTCAAGAAATTTCATTTTTAGATGATTAAACGCTGATTGCGATCGTCAAGATTCAAAGGATGTTTTCAAGAATTTTAAATTTGAAGTGTTTAAGCGTAAGATGCATCCATCAATGGATCTAACGGTTGACGAAGAAATGTTGTGATTTTCAAAAGTAAGGAATGGTAAGTTCGGTGGTTTGATTTGATAATTCATCATAGAATACGAATGAATATAATTCATGAATGTAGTGATCTTTAGGAAGATAACACTTGCTAAAGCTTTACTTAAGTTTCGATATGTCAAAATCAGAGTATGTAACTGAATTTGTATGAAAATGGTTTTTCTTTGGTGAACATATACATATATCATGTGAATGTAAGTAGTATAGTTAACAACTGCTGAATCAGAATGGAAGAATGTACAATGTAACATATTTATATGAGATATGAATATCTCTCGGGTTTTACCTACCCGTTAAAATATTTTTTTACAATTAACAGTTTGTACAAAAGAGAAGATATACGTTCATATATGTATTCTTCAGATGTAATCATGGTTTTAATGAGCTAATATAATATTAAACTCATTTGATTTGCTGTTGAAACGAGAATAAATAATCTCCAAAACCTTAGAGATTTCATAATTGTCGTGAAATATTTCGCTAATGAAGTTATGAATTAATACTTCATCGTTCATTGTTATTGATATACTTTGGTATATAATGTTGGTGCTCTTGGAATTCTTGTGAAATTCATAAGGCACTAATGATATTTTCTAGAAAGTTTCGAGTACATCGAAAATTAAAGTATACAATCAATCATATATTTGAGTAATACACTTGGTTTATTACGAAATGGAGTTTATTGTATTGAAGTAATGATTAACGATTGTTAAGTTATTAACAAAAGATGTACATCATAGCATATTGTGATATGAATTAACCATGTAGTACATACTAGTTAAGATTCACACGTAATAGCTTAGTACGAAAAGATTTATTATTGTTCCAATCCATATATATAAAGTATACATATGTAATTCTTCAGGAAGAATGAGTCAATACATCTTAACTAATTATTAATAATATTCCTTGGTATCTATGGGGCGTATGATGTTGATGTTTGAGGTACTGAGTGCGATGTTGAGGCGTGGAATGCGGATGTTGTCGTTGGTGAAGCTGGTGATGTTGGTGGTGATGTTGGTGGTGATGCTGATGGTACTGGTGGTACTGGTTATGCTGCTGGTGCTGCTGCTGGTGTTTGTAGGTTTCGCACCATATTCTCCAGAGCCACTACTCGAGCGCGAAGCTCGTTGACTTCTTCTATTATTCCGGGATGATTGGCGGTTCGGACAAGTGGATGAATAAGATCTAAAATTTTAGATATTATATATTCGTGACTGGATATCCTGGAAATGAGGGTGAAAATAGTGTTCCGAACGGGTTCGCCAGTAAGTGCTTCAGGTTCTTCACCAAGAGGTGAATTCGGTTGGTGGAAGGGATCACCTTCTTCTTGTCTCCATTGATTAAGTTTACTACGAACCCATCCCCAATTCATCCAAAATAGATGATGGCTGATTGGTTGGTTCATTCCGGTTACGCTACCATTGGAGCTCGAAGAGTTCGAGGAATCCATATTATGTGTTTGGAATTAGGGTTTTTGATATGATATTAGTGTTGAATACTGGATGATATATTCGTCTCCTCGAATACGTGTATATAGCAAAAAGATTTCCGTAATTTACGGAGGGAATTTAGGAAAAGTGTTAGACAAAATCTATTGGGATAGATACGATAAGATATAATAAGATATGATGTGTCTATACTTTAATAATGGCAGTATGACGTGTCGAGATCATAAAGTGATAAGTATGTAATCTAATAATCTTTTGATTAAAGACTTTCAATTCGTATACTGTGATAACCCAATGACATTTTTCGATTCATAAACCGATGCATAAAGGCATAAGGCATATAGGTACGTGATATAACAGGGAGTTATATACGTTTGTGTGTGAGTAGTAACAATTATAAGAGTTTCAAAATCATGGATAATATTTCATGTAATACATATGTAATACACATAACCATGATAGATGACTTATGAATGTCAAGAATTTCTGAAATCATTGTGTCGCATTTAGATGCGGTGGTGTAATTGGATAGTACTCAGGAAAGTGAGCAGAGTTCTTAGATTAGCTCGTCATTCTAAGATAAGTAAAGTTTATAAAGTATAGTGTAGCATTTAACAGTTAAAGGCAACAATTAAAGGCACTATGGTCAAGAAAAGTTGTAGTCCTACATTAGGAAAGAGACTTTGATTAGAATCTTTAAGTCAAGTTTGGTAAAGCATGATTGTTAAGATTATAAGGCAATCCTAAGTGCTTTAAGTGTAAGGCAGGAAAGGTTATAGTTTCCTAGATTGCTAAGGCACCCTAGCTAGCAAGTAAGGCACACATAAAATTGCAATCCTGGTTCTCTATAACAGCCTGGTTATGCTCTGATACCAATCTGTAACCATGGCTCTAATACATTTTTATGATGTAGTAAAAATGTTTATTAGTTGTAAAGTTGATCTCCCGCAGGATCAAAAAGTAGATCTCGCAGATCCAAAAGTTATGCCAGTGCGTGATATTTAGACTAAACGTTCAAGTTTGCCCCATGACAAGTTGTGTCTGTCCTTGTCGGTTTAAATTTCATTATCAAGTAATACAAAGACTGAGTCAAATGTATCGGGGACGTTACTCCCGATAGGCCTACCCCCAATAAATAAGCATGCCGCAGCACTTAAAAATATCACTGTAGGGACTTAGTCCGACATAGCCGGGTATAGCATAGTTTTAACAGTTTGTACTGATATTTAGACTAGACTTTCAAGTTTACCCCGTGTCAAGTTATCGTTTATACTTGTCGGTTGGGGGCTTGCTGGTCATAACCCAACATATCACAGTTTAATAGTTGATACGTGTAAGTACTGATATTTAGACTAGACTTTCAAGTTTACCCCGTAACAAGTTATCGTTTATACTTATCAGTTGGGGGCTTGCTGGTCATAGCCCAACATATCACAGTTTAATAGTTAATACGTGTAAAACAGTTATAAAAGTTGTGCATGTATTCTCACCCCAAAAGCTATAAAACAGTTATAAAACAGTAAAAAGTAGGGCTATGAATTCACGTATATAAATATTGTAAAACAGTTATTAAAATATTGCATGTTAAAAATTTAAAAGCAAGCATGTGTCTCACCCCTTAGTTTCAAAACAGTAATGAAATAGTAAAAAGTGGGACTATGAAATTCACGTATATAAATATTGTAAAACAGTTATTAAAATATTGCATGTTAAAAATTTAAAAGCAAGCATGTGTCTCACCCCTTAGTTTCAAAACAGTAATGAAATAGTAAAAAGTGGGGCTATGAAATTCACGTATATAAATATTGTAAAACAGTTATTAAAATATTGCATGTTAAAAATTTAAAAGCAAGCATGTGTCTCACCCCATAGTTTCAAAACAGTAATGAAATAGTAAAAAGTGGGGCTATGAAATTCACGTATATAAATATTGTAAAACAGTTATTAAAATATTGCATGTTAAAAATTTAAAAGCAAGCATGTGTCTCACCCCATAGTTTCAAAACAGTAATGAAATAGTAAAAAGTGGGGCTATGAAATTCACCTTAGTAAGTAGAGAGAGTTATTCCTCAGAATAGAGAGTTGAACGAGTGAGCAGGAAAGTCAACCTATTGACATTTAAGAGTAGTTAAGTGTTTTGCCCATGTTTAAGTTTAAGTATGTGTTTAAGTATAGTTTGTTTTACTAAGTTTCTATTCCTAGTAAGTTACTATTTTTATAAAGTTTCTATTTTTAGAAAGTTTCTTATTTTACTAAGTTTCTATGACTAGAGAGTTTCTACTTTTATGATTGTTTCCATTTTAGGATACTTGCCGTATTAGATAAGCTTCCAATCACCCCTTTCCCTTCGAATGGCTAATTTAGATCTAGGGGCTTGAGCCATAGGATCCTTTAAATCGGAAATTCAAACCCTCTGCCTAGAATCTCGTAGAAACCATTCGTCAAGAAAGTTCGAAGATCTATACATCTCTAATACATATCCCAAAATGTTTTTGTGCTACAATATAATTAGTAGGTTATAGGTGCTAGTAATAGTAATAGTGTATACATGTTAAGTACTAGTATAAGTAGTATTAGGGTTTCATTAATTAGGGTTAGTTAATTAAAGTAGTAATTAATAACTAGGGTTTAGTAATTAATGTCCTAGGGTTTCATAAATGTTTAGAGTTTAATTAATTAGGGTTTAAGAATTATAGTTTAGGTGTAATTAGGGTTTAAGGTTTTAATATGTATATGTATATATAATTCGTATATATATGTGTATATATATATATATAAATATTTTTTTTTACATGTATATATGTATATATAAATCTAGGTGTGTTTATGTATATACTTATGAATAACAAGTTTATAATATGAATATGAATTATCAAAGATCAAAGTTTATGTAAATAGTTTAGGGTTTATGTTATACCTTTGAAGACTCAAGATAATTAACAAAGAAAAGATGAACACGATGAAGATGGAAGATCAAAGCCTTGAAAATCTTGAAGAACTCCTTGAAGATTCTTGAAGAACACGAAGAACAAGCTTGAAGATCCGAATATCACAAGAGAGGGAGAGGGAGAGATTGTTTTTGAGAGAGGATTTTGGTGTGATTTGTGAATGAGAAACTAGGTGTTTATATAGTGCAAGTATTAGAGTGTTAGTCAACATAAGGATGTTCTAATTAATGATTTTATTTTGTTTTATAATTTTTAGTCAACAATAGGTGGTACTAGTTTATAATTAGTCAACATAAGGATGTACTAGTTTACACTTTATTTTTAGTCAATATAAGGATGTAAGATTTTTTTAGTCTCATTATTATTACTATTATTATTATTATTATTATTATTATTTTTACATTTACTACATGATAAGTATTATTTTCTTTTTACTAATTCATGACTTGTATATATTTAGTTCCCAATTGTTTTATTATTTATATAAATGTCACTTTTTATTTATTACTTATAGGTTATTAGTTATAATATTACATAAATGCATAAATTTTAATTAGCAGTGAGTGTCGACTAAAAGTTTATTATTTTCATCTTTTATTAACTTGTCAATTTTTGTACAAAGTTAATTAATATGTTTTCTAACTCTTAACACTTAACAATTGTTGATTAAAGTTTAATCATTAAGTTTTAATTATATTGTTTGGGCTTTTAATATTGGAAAAATATAGAATGGAAAAATGAGGGTCGTTATAGTACCTCCCCGTTATTGAAAACTTCGTCCCGAAGTTTTTAGGTAGTTTCCTCGTTTGCATCAGCAGTTGAGAAGAGATGGGGATATTTCCGTTTCATATGGTCTTTGCGTTCCCAGGTATATTCGGGGCCTCTACACGAATTCCAATGGACTTTAACGATAGGTATATTGCTTTTACGCGTTTGTTTGACCTCTCCTTCCATGATTTCTATAGGTTATTCAACGAAGTGCATTTTATCATTAATGCGAATATCATTCAAAATGATGATGTTATACAAGTCATTTCAGTAAATTGGATACATGAAATGTGTTATGAATAGTACTGAGCTCATTTAAAACCTTGAGCATTTTATGCCACAATATTAGGGCAGACAAACAAAGAGGAGTTCGTGAAAATCACAGTCATGAAATTTGATAGAGATCTTCATTGTTTACAACAAGAATATTTTAATGATGAATATAAGTTGAAAAATAAAGTTTTATCACTATTGAATAATATGGATAAAACGATTCGTTTATAGGAAGAGTATAAATGAAGCTATCATAAAAGAGTGAAATGAGAAAATTAAATGTTCGCCTTAACTTTTGACGTAGTCACGATTGATTTCCGGAATTCAAGGAATTAAAGGAAATCTTCGTAATCTATAAGATTTGATTCTCCGGTATTTACGAAATTTTGAGATTTGTTTGATTAAATGCGGTGATTTGCCTCGATTGATGTGTTTGGAATTTTGCTATAAATTAGCTTCTTTCGTTTCATTATCTTCACCACTTCTATACTTTCTTTCTCAATTCAAACTTTCAAAAGATTAAGAAAATGCTTAATCCAGTTCTGATCCTGGTTATTATATTGACCATCTATGCAGTCATTCTTCTTTTTCTTTTACCGCCAGAGGAATCTGTTTACTTCTACTATGCTCTTGGGGTTATAGTGTTTTTAATTATCCCGTGTCTTTATATTGCTATACGCATTGATATACACGGTTTGTAATTTCGGAGTCGTTATCGGGCTTTATATTTTCCCTTATATGTCGGAGCTTTATGCTTTTGTTTCTTCTTCCCGACTTCAAGTCAAGCGAGTAATGGTCCAGAATTCATAGGTATGAAGTTTCGAATGATCATAATATATAAAGTAGAAAGGAAAGGTAATAGCACGATTTGATTTGTCATATTACCAGAATATCCGGAAAAGACCGAATCATCAAGAAAAATATTTTCTTGATATGTTTAGAGGTTAAATAGAATGTAAGAGTCGTGTAATATGGAAAATGATGATTATAAAATCTATGAATCATCATCTTCCATTAAAAACTTAGCATGACTTACTGTAATATAATCACGTTGGCCTGACGTCATTATATTATACTAACTCATGCTTCAATTCCCAACACTTCTTCAAAGCATTTATAATTTAAACTCGAATTTTACAGAATATAGAAACTAAAACAGTTTCCTTTATAAAGATATCGCAAAGAGATACTTAATTGCGGACATGAATCGTTATGAAGATATCTTTCGAAATATAGAGGATATTTATGATGATATTTTGGAATTTCTAAGTTCGAAAGTTGATGAAGAAAAATTTTCCGCAAGCTTTTAACATGACTTCGGAGCAAGATATTCTCTAAAGATTTCACCGGATCCAAAATTACCTGGATTCTTTGAATATAGGGTTTGACCCTTGTGTTTGTCCTTGGTCTCCTCCATGGTTAGCTCAATCCGTTTTTCAGTTCCAAATTTTCTTTTGAGCTTTTCCAACGTACCATTCTTTATTATCAAACTGTTGGCCCTTAAGACCATCTACAATTTTTCTGTTTCCTCTGCATTTAATGCAGCCATATTTGAATCATCGGTTATCAATCCGAAATGGTTTCAAGAAATTTCATTTTTAGATGATTAAACGCTGATTGCGATCGTCAAGATTCAAAGGATGTTTTCAAGAATTTTAAATTTGAAGTGTTTAAGCGTAAGATGCATCCATCAATGGATCTAACGGTTGACGAAGAAATGTTGTGATTTTCAAAAGTAAGGAATGGTAAGTTCGGTGGTTTGATTTGATAATTCATCATAGAATACGAATGAATATAATTCATGAATGTAGTGATCTTTAGGAAGATAACACTTGCTAAAGCATTACTTAAGTTTCGATATGTCAAAATCAGAGTATGTAACTGAATTTGTATGAAAATGGTTTTTCTTTGGTGAACATATACATATATCATGTGAATGTAAGTAGTATAGTTAACAACTGCTGAATCAGAATGGAAGAATGTACAATGTAACATATTTATATGAGATATGAATATCTCTCGGGTTTTACCTACCCGTTAAAATATTTTTTTACAATTAACAGTTTGTACAAAAGAGAAGATATACGTTCATATATGTATTCTTCAGATGTAATCATGGTTTTAATGAGCTAATATAATATTAAACTCATTTGATTTGCTGTTGAAACGAGAATAAATAATCTCCAAAACCTTAGAGATTTCATAATTGTCGTGAAATATTTCGCTAATGAAGTTATGAATTAATACTTCATCGTTCATTGTTATTGATATACTTCGGTATATGATGTTGGTGCTCTTGGAATTCTTGTGAAATTCATAAGGCACTAATGATATTTTCTAGAAAGTTTCGAGTACATCGAAAATTAAAGTATACAATCAATCATATATTTGAGTAATACACTTGGTTTATTACGAAATGGAGTTTATTGAATTGAAGCAATGATTAACGATTGTTAAGTTATTAACAAAAGATGTACATCATAGCATATTGTGATATGAATTAACCATGTAGTACATACTAGTTAAGATTCACACGTAATAGCTTAGTACGAAAAGATTTATTATTGTTCCAATCCATATATATAAAGTATACATATGTAATTCTTCAGGAAGAATGAGTCAATACATCTTAACTCATTATTAATAATATTCCTTGGTATCTATGGGGCGTATGATGTTGATGTTTGAGGTACTGAGTGCGATGTTGAGGCGTGGAATGCGGATGTTGTCGTTGTTGAAGCTGGTGATGTTGGTGGTGATGTTGGTGGTGATGCTGATGGTACTGGTGGTACTGGTTATGCTGCTGGTGCTGCTGCTGGTGTTCGTAGGTTTCGCACCATATTCTCCAGAGCCACTACTCGAGCGCGAAGCTCGTTGACTTCTTCTATTATTCCGGGATGATTGGCGGTTCGGACAAGTGGATGAATAAGATCTAAAATTTTAGATATTATATATTCGTGACTGGATATCCTGGAAATGAGGGTGAAAATAGTGTTCCGAACGGGTTCGCCAGTAAGTGCTTCAGGTTCTTCACCAAGAGGTGAATTCGGTTGGTGGAAGGGATCACCTTCTTCTTGTCTCCATTGATTAAGTTTACTACGAACCCATCCCCAATTCATCCAAAATAGATGATGGCTGATTGGTTGGTTCATTCCGGTTACGCTGCCATTGGAGCTCGAAGAGTTCGAGGAATCCATATTATGTGTTTGGAATTAGGGTTTTTGATATGAGATTAGTGTTGAATACTGGATGATATATTCGTCTCCTCGAATACGTGTATATAGCAAAAAGATTTCCGTAATTTACGGAGGAAATTTAGGAAAAGTGTTAGACAAAATCTATTGGGATAGATACGATAAGATATAATAAGATATGATGTGTCTATACTTTAATAATGGCAGTATGACGTGTCGAGATCATAAAGTGATAAGTATGTAATCTAATAATCTTTTGATTAAAGACTTTCAATTCGTATACTGTGATAACCCAATGACATTTTTCGATTCACAAACCGATGCATAAAGGCATAAGGCATATAGGTACGTGATATAATAGGGAGTTATATACGTTTGTGTGTGAGTAGTAACAATTATAAGAGTTTCAAAATCATGGATAATATTTCATGTAATACATATGTAATATACATAACCATGATAGATGACTTATGAATGTCAAGAATTTCTGAAATCATTGTGTCGCATTTAGATGCGGTGGTGTAATTGGATAGTACTCAGGAAAGTGAGCAGAGTTCTTAGATTAGCTCGACATTCTAAGATAAGTAAAGTTTCTAAAGTATAGTGTAGCATTTAACAGTTAAAGGCAACAATTAAAGGCACTATGGTCAAGAAAAGTTGTAGTCCTACATTAGGAAAGAGACTTTGATTAGAATCTTTAAGTCAAGTTTGGTAAAGCATGATTATTAAGATTATAAGGCAATCCTAAGTGCTTTAAGTGAAAGGCAGGAAAGGTTATAGTTTCCTAGATTGCTAAGGCACCCTAGCTAGCAAGTAAGGCACACATAAAAATGCAATCCTGGTTCTCTATAACAGCCTGGTTATGCTCTGATACCAATATCAATCTGTAACCAGGCTGTTGGTTTACAATCTCTATAACAGCAATAGAATATCACGTTTATTTGATATCAATACTTTTTGAAGGAATCCGATACTTTCAACATGACTTTTGTGTACACATATAAACATTTTTACTATCATATAAATACTAACAACCTATAACCTACTGTTGGTTTATTAGAATTTTGCTATATTATAATGATTTTTTGTGAGTTTATAGATCCCTTTTACTCTTTACATTTTTGGGCTGAGAATACATGCGCTACTTTTATAACTGTTTTATGAAATGAATACAAATACTAAAACTGATTTTTTGTGAGTTTATAGATCCCTTTTACTCTTTACATTTTTGGGCTGAGAATACATGCGCTACTTTTATAACTGTTTTATGAAATGAATACAAATACTAAAACTGATTTTGTGTGAGTTTTCATAGTTCCCTTTTTATCTATATTTTTGGGCTGAGAATACATGCGCTACTTTTATAACTGTTTTTATGAAATGAATACAAATACTAAAACTGATTTTTCGTGAGTTTATAGTTCCCTTTTAAACTTTATATATATTTTTGGGCTGAGGATACATGCGCAACTTTTATAACTGTTTTTACACGCTAGACACAAGTACCAACTTTAAACTATGCTATACCCGGCTATGTCCGACTAAGTCCCTAACCGACAAGTATAAACACAACTTGTCTTTGAGGCAAACTTTGAACAACTTTTGGATCTGCGTGATCTACTAATTGGTCCATGTGAGACCAAGCTTTTGAATAACTTTTGGATCTGCGTGATCTACTAATTGGTCCCTGCGAGACCAAGCTTATGAATAACTTTTGGATCTGCGTGATCTACTAATTGGTCCCTGCGAGACCAAGCTTATGAATAACTTTTGGATCTGCGTGATCTACTAATTGGTCCATGTGAGACCAAGCTTATGAATAACTTTTGGATCTGCGAGATCTACTTTTTGATCCTGCGGGAGATCAACTTTACAACTAAATCTTGTGGTCTAAAGACAACGATAACTACTTTTGTAATACAATCTTATAATGAAGTATTATAAGCTTGTTCAAACTAAAGTAGTTAACAAAAGTAGTAATCATTTTAGATCTAGGACAGACACATGCTTTAAAGTTGATCTCAGGTGCATTTTTACAAAAGACATCGCTGTTCATAAACCAATAGTAACGTCATTATAAGATTGGTTGACTTTTACAATGTTGGTTTATTTGATATAACTACTGGTTTCAGGACCAGTATCTACTTTTGTTATCATTTTGTTATGTACCTTTAAGTACAGATTGGTATCAGAGCAAACCAGGCTGTTATAGAGAACCAGGATTGCATTTTTATGTGTGCCTTACTTGTTAGCTAGGGTGCCTTAGCAATCTAGGAAACTATAACCTTTCCTGCCTTGGACTTAAAGCACTTAGGATTGTCGTATAATCTTAACAATTATGCTTTAATAAACTTGACTCAAAGATTCTAATCAAGGTCTCTTTCCTAATGATAGGATGTCAAGCTCAAGCGTTAACAAGCCCAACAAAGCAACTCACAACCCTACCACCGAAGTAGGTGTTGGACACTCTTCAACTTCGAGACCAGTTCAAAGTCCTCTTTATAGTCCTGCTTCACCACCACTGAATTATAGCCCGAATACTATTTTAGATTCACATGGGTCTCCTCAATACTACCCAACTCCGAGAACCCAAGATAAGGGAAAACGGCATGAAGAAGTTGGTCCATCAAGGAAGAGAGCCCGATCTCCTTTTTATGATGGTCCTAAGTATGAAATCATGAGATTACGAAACGATACCGAGAGAAACATTGGAGGTCTACTTCGCCACATGGAAAGAGTGGATCGTCGAATGAAGAAACTTATGAAAGAAAACGTCGAGCTAAGAAAGGAGTTGCTGATGCTAAAGTGCGAGGAAGAACGCAACACTCGCTGGGGAAAGCAATCACTTGCTTACCTCAAGGAGGATGTTGATGTCCGAATGAAAATGGAGAAAGGTCGAGTCGACGAACAACTTGCCATAAGAGAGTACAACACTAATGCCTTAAACAGTCGTGTTACCAACCTTTATGACAACTTCGAGTATCTCTATGAGAAACAAAAGTCGAAAAATGAGAAAGTTGAGGAGTTTATGAAGAAGGTTGGAGACGAAATATGAAGACTACTTCAATCTTAATATTTCCTAGTTATTTTTCCTATTTTCCATCTATGTAAAGGCTGTGCCTTAAACAATTTCTATTTCCGAATCGTGTAATAAAGGCTTATTTAATGCCTCGTTCTAATAATATAAAGTGTTTTATTAATATCATGCGATATCAATACTTTAGTTTATTCATACTTGTGATTACTCAAACTTATAACTTGTTAAACTTATCAAACATATGTTCACTTTTATGTAGTGACATCATGGTTCGTTCAGCTGCACCTACCGTTAACAACGTTGTGTTAACTACTGAGCAATTCCAACAGTTACTCGCTGCTGCCCAAGGCAACGCCCAAGCTAATCATGCTAATACTCAACCAAAACCTTGTTCCTACAAGGACTTTACAAACTGTCACCCTCCCGCTTTTAAGGGAAACGAAGAAGCTGTCGAACTAGTTCGTTGGTTCGAAAAGATGGAATCTATTTTCCGTATTTGCAACTGTGGTGATGATGATCGAGTAAAGTATGCCACTAGCTCGTTGGGTGGTAATGCTTTAACTTGGTGGACTGCTTATGCCAAGTCCGTAGGAATTGATAATGCTAATGCAATTCCATGGGACGAACTCAAAAGTATGATGGTCAACAAATTCTGCCCAAGGAGTCAAGTTCAGAAGCTTGAAGCTGAGTTCTGGGAACTCAGGGTCAAGGGTACTGACATTGAGAATTATACCAATCGTTATCTGGAGCTTTCTACTCTATGTCCTGAAATGTTTCCTACTGAAGCTAGAAGAATTGAGCGGTATATTGAAGGTCTTCCCGAGGATGTTCAAGGGAATGTTATTGCTGCTGAGAAGGTTACTTTGGATGCTGTGATTCTCATGGCACAAAATCTCATGTTGGCCAAGAGAAGAAGGGCGTCGGCCAATAAGCAAGTTGAAACCAAGGGTAATGATGGTAAGAGGAAGTTTGAGCCGTCTCAAGGTTCAAATCAGAATGTTAGTAAAAAGCTTATGGATAGTACAAGTACGAATTATAAGGGCACTTATCCTTTTTGTGTTCGTTGTGAAAGGCATCACCCGGGGCAGTGCACTGCCACTTGTTCGTTGTGTAAGAAAGTGGGACACGTAGCTAAGACGTGTAGGACTCCTCCAAAGAATAAATCTATTGTTCCTGCCAAAGCTCCTCCTACTTGTTATACTTGTGGGGAAAAGGGACACATTAGTCCAAATTGCCCTAAGAAGAGAGATAATCCTGCTACTGGAGCCAATACTACTGCTGCAAAGGGTCGTGCATTTGTTATTACTGCTGCTGAAGCCCGAGATGAAGATGAGGTCATCACGGGTACGTATCTCGTCAATAATTGCTACGCAACTATTTTATTCGATACTGGTGCCGACCGAAGTTACGTATCTAATGAATTTTGTACCCTATTTACTGAAAAGCCTCAACCCTTAGAAACTAAACGATTAGTAGAAGTAGCCAATGGAAAGATCATGAAAGTTGATAAAATTTATAAAAACTGCAACCTAATCTTAGCCAGCAAAGAATTTAAGATAGACCTTTTGCCGGTCGAGCTAGGAAGTTTCGATGTCATAGTTGGAATGGATTGGTTACGTCCATTAAGAGCTGCGATCATGTGTTACGATAAAACCGTTCATGTTCCATTAGGAAATGGAGAGACTCTTATTATCCAAGGTGAAAAGAGTGGTTCCAATCTCAATATTATCTCCTGTATTAAAACCCGCAAATACCTTATGAAAGGTTATCCAGCTATTCTAGCCCACGTTAATCTGATTGAATCGAAAGAGAAGCGAATTGAAGATGTACCAGTAGTTAAAGACTTTCCCGATGTGTTTCCCGAAGATCTTCCGGGTATTCCACCTCCTCGACAAGTTGAATTCCAAATTGATTTAACTCCTGGTGCTGCTCCTGTTGCTAAAGCACCATACCGTTTAGCACCTTCCGAAATGAAGGAATTATCCAACCAACTCCAAGAACTATTGGATAAAGGTTTCATTCGTCCAAGCTCGTCCCCTTGGGGAGCTCCTATTCTGTTTGTTAAAAAGAAGGATGGTACATTAAGGATGTGCATTGATTACCGTGAACTTAACAAGCTTACTATCAAGAACCGTTATCCGTTGCCACGTATTGATGATCTATTTGACCAACTTCAAGGGTCAAGTGTTTATTCAAAGATTGATTTAAGATCCGGTTATCACCAACTCAAGGTCAAGGAATCCGATATTCCTAAGACTGCTTTTCGCACTCGTTATGGGCACTATGAATTCTGTGTCATGCCTTTTGGTTTAACTAATGCTCCTGCCGTGTTCATGGACCTCATGAATCGTGTTTGTAAACCGTATCTTGACAAATTTGTCATCGTATTCATTGACGACATCTTGATCTATTCGAAGAATGAGAAAGAGCATGAGCAACATTTGCGCATGATTCTTGAACTCTTACGAAAGGAACAACTTTATGCTAAATTTTCTAAGTGCGAGTTTTGGCTCAAAACCGTACAATTTCTCGGACATGTTGTTGATAGAAACGGAATACATGTCGATCCAGCTAAGATTACTGCTATTCAGAACTGGGAGATACCAAAGACTGCAAAGCATATTCGTCAATTTTTGGGACTTGCCGGTTACTATCGAAGGTTTATAAAAGATTTTTCTCTCATTGCCAAACCTCTTACAAAGCTGACTCAAAAAGGGAAGAAATTTGAGTGGTCCGAAGAACAGGAATCTGCTTTCAAGATTCTGAAGGAGAAGTTGACCACAGCCCCGATTCTTTCTTTACCTGAAGGTACCGACGACTTTGTTGTTTACTGCGATGCCTCAAAGCATGGCTTTGGTTGTGTTTTAATGCAACGAGAGAAGGTTATCGCCTATGCATCTAGACAGTTGAAGAAACATGAAGTAAACTATACCACACATGACCTAGAGTTAGGTGCCGTGGTATTTGCATTAAAGATATGGAGACATTATCTCTATGGTAATCACTTTACGGTGTACACTGACCATAAAAGTCTTCAACACATCTTTGATCAAAAACAGCTGAATATGAGGCAAAGTCGATGGCTCGAGACATTGAACGATTATTATTGTGAGCTGAAATATCATCCTGGCAAGGCGAATGTAGTTGCCGATGCCCTTAGTCGAAAAGACGATATTAAACGTGTTCGTGCTTTAAACCTAAAAATCAAATCGAATCTTATTTCACGAATCTGTGAAGCTCAATTGGAAGCTATTAGACCGACACTTATCGAAGGTGAAGGACCTATTAGTTTTGAGAACCAACTTCAAGTGAAAGCTAATGGTACACGGTACTTTGGCAATAGAATCTGGGTTCCTCGTTTTGGTAATCTTCGCGAACTAGTCTTGGATGAAGCACATAAGACTAGATATTCTATCCATCCCGGTTCCAGTAAGATGTATCACGATCTGAAGGAATTCTACTGGTGGCCTAACATGAAAGCCGATATTGCTACTTATGTTAGTAAGTGTCTCACTTGTTTGAAAGTCAAGGCCGAACATCAAAAGCCTTCTGGTCTGTTGACACAACCCGACATTCCGCAGTGGAAGTGGGAAGGTATCACTATGGACTTCGTTACTAAGTTACCTAAGACTTCGAACGGTAACGATACTATTTGGGTCGTAGTTGATCGTCTTACTAAATCTGCACATTTCATACCAATCAAGGAAACCGACAAGATGGAGAGATTAGCACAGCTTTATATTAAAGAAATCGTCTCACGTCATGGTGTTCCTATCTCGATCATTTCTGATCGCGATAGTCGATTTGTTTCTAGATTTTGGAAAACTTTACAATCTGCTCTTGGAACTCAACTCGACATGAGTACAGCTTATCATCCGCAAACCGATGGTCAAAGTGAACGAACCATTCAAACTATGGAGGATATGCTACGTGCTTGTGCAATCGATTTCGGCAAAGGATGGGATAGACATCTACCTTTGGTTGAATTTTCTTATAATAACAGTTATCACTCCAGCATTAAGGCTGCACCTTTTGAAGCTTTATATGGACGGAAGTGTAGATCTCCTTTGTGTTGGGATGAACTTGAGGACAGACATTTAACTGGTCCTGAAATTATTCACGAAACTACCGAAAAGATCGTTCAAATCAAGCAACGTTTAGAAACTGCCCGTAGCCGACAGAAAAGCTATGCCAATAAGAAACGAAAAGACATCGAATACCAAGTTGGAGATAAAGTCATGTTGAAAGTATCCCCTTGGAAAGGTGTTGTCCGCTTCGGTAAGCGAAGTAAACTCAGTCCACGATATGTTGGACCATTCACAATCACTGAAAGAGTCGGTCCCGTGGCATACCGATTAGAACTGCCAACCGAACTTAGTCAAGTACATGATGTGTTTCATGTCTCAAATCTTAAACGGTGTCTTGCCGATGACACACTCGTTATTCCTCTGGATGATGTCCGCATTGATGAGCAAATGCACTTCGTTGAAGAACCTATAGAAATCATGGAAGGAGAGGTC
This sequence comes from Rutidosis leptorrhynchoides, assembly GCF_046630445.1. Lineage (NCBI taxonomy): Eukaryota > Viridiplantae > Streptophyta > Magnoliopsida > Asterales > Asteraceae > Rutidosis > Rutidosis leptorrhynchoides. Next base: position 348,240,943 of record NC_092342.1, on the reverse strand, counting down.
AAACAAACGCGTAAAAGCAATATACCTATCGTTAAAGTCCGGTGGAATTCGCGTAGAGGCCCCGAATATACCTGGGAACGCAAAGACCATATGAAACGGAAATATCCCCATCTCTTCTCAACTGCTGATGCAAACGAGAAAACTACCTAAAAACTTCGGGACGAAGTTTTCAATAACGGGGAGGTACTATAACGACCCTCATTTTTCCATTCTATATTTTTCCAATATTAAATGCCCAAACAATATAATCAAAACTTAATGATTAAACTTTAATCAACAATTGTTAAGTATTAAGAGTTAGAAAACATATTAATTAACTTTGTGCAATAATTGACAAGTTAATAAAAGATGAAAATAATAAACTGTTAGTCGACACTCACTGCTAATTAAAATTTATGCATTTATGTAATATTATAACTGATAACCTATAAGTAATAAATAAAAATTGACATTTATATAAATAATAAAACAATTGAGAACTAAATATATACAAGTCATGAATTAGTAAAAAGAAAATAATACTTATCATGTAGTAAATGTAAAAAATAATAATAGTAATAATAGTAATAATAATGAGACTAAAGAATCTTAAACAATTACATCCTTATGTTGACTAAAAATTAAAATAATATATATATAAACTAGTACCACCTATTGTTGACTAAAAATTATAAAATAAAATAAAATCATTAATTAGAACATCCTTATGTTGACTAACACTCTAATACTTGCACTATATAAACTCCTAGTTTCTCATTCACAAATCACACCAAAATCCTCTCTCAAAAACAATCTCTCCCTCTCCCTCTCTTGTGGTATTCGGATCTTCAAGCTTGTTCTTCGTGTTCTTCAAGAATCTTCAAGGAGTTCTTCAAGATTTTCAAGGCTTTGATCTTCCATCTTCATCGTGTTCATCTTTTCTTTGTTAATTATCTTGAATCTTCAAAGGTATAACATAAACCCTAAACTATTTACATAAACTTTGATCTTTGATAATTCATATTCATATTATAAACTTGTTATTCATAAGTATATACATAAACACACCTAGATTTATATATACATATATACATGTAAAAAAAATATTTATATATATATATATATATATATATACATATATATACGAATTATATATACATATACATATTAAAACCTTAAACCCTAATTACACCTAAACTATAATTCTTAAACCCTAATTAATTAAACTCTAAATATTTATGAAACCCTAGGACATTAATTACTAAACCCTAGTTATTAATTACTACTTTAATTAACTAACCCTAATTAATGAAACCCTAATACTACTTATACTAGTACTTAACATGTATACACTATTACTATTACTAGCACCTATAACCTACTAATTATATTGTAGCACAAAAATATTTTGGGATATGTATTAGAGATGTATAGATCTTCGAACTTTCTTGACGAATGGTTTCTACGAGATTCTAGGCAGAGGGTTTGGATTTCCGATTTAAAGGGTCCTATGGCTCAAGCCCCTAGATCTAAATTAGCCATTCGAAGGGAAAGGGGTGATTGGAAGCTTATCTAATACGGCAAGTATCCTAAAATGGAAACACTCATAAAAGTAGAAACTCTCTAGTCATAGAAACTTAGTAAAATAAGAAACTTTCTAAAAATAGAAACTTTATAAAAATAGTAACTTACTAGGAATAGAAACTTAGTAAAACAAACTATACTTAAACACATACTTAAACTTAAACATGGGCAAAACACTTAACTACTCTTAAATGTCAATAGGTTGACTTTCCTGCTCACTCGTTCAACTCTCTATTCCGAGGAATAACTCTCTCTACTTACTAAGGTGAATTCATAGCCCCACTTTTTACTGTTTCATAACTGTTTTATAACTTTTGGGGTGAGAATACATGCACAACTTTTATAACTATTTTACACGTATTAACTATTAAACTGTGATATGTTGGGCTATGACCAGCAAGCCCCCAACCGACAAGTATAAACGATAACTTGACACGGGGTAAACTTGAAAGTCTAGTCTAAATATCAGTACCAACTGTTAAAACTATGCTATACCCGGCTATGTCCGACTAAGTCCCTACAGTGATATTTTTAATTGCTGCAGCATGCTTAATTATTGGGGGTAGGCCTATCGGGAGTAACGTCCCCGATACATTTGACTCAGTCTTTGTATTACTTGATAATGAAATTTAAACCGACAAGGACAGACACAACTTGTCATGGGGCAAACTTGAACGTTTAGTCTAAATATCACGCACTGGCATAACTTTTGGATCTGCGAGATCTACTTTTTGATCCTGCGGGAGATCAACTTTACAACTAAATCTTGTGGTCTAAAAACAACGATAACTACTTTTGTTAAACCTATGAACTTCACTCAACCTTTTTGGTTGACACTTTAGCATGTTTTGTCTCAGGTGCTGTTTGATTCAAGCTTTCTTATCTACTACTTATGTGATGCTACTTGGACTTAGGATCAAGAGATATCGCATTTATTACTTCTGCATATGAACAATTACTTTATCGTTATTTCCATTATTGTAACGACATTTCATTTTCCGCGGACCCATTTTTGTACGTTGTGGTGTCGCAATTGGAACATACACTGCACAACCAAATGTTCTAAGATGGGAAATATTTGGCTCTTGACCAAAAACAAGTTGTAGGGGGGAATATTTATGACTTGCACTTGGTCTGATGCGAATCAATGCAGCAGCATGTAAAATTGCATGACCCCATATAGATACAGGGAGTTTTGTTCTCATTATCAATGGTCTAGCGATTAATTGTAAACGTTTAATCAATGACTCGGCTAAACCATTTTGTGTATGCACATGAGCAACAGAATGTTCAGATTGTGTTTTTCTTTTGTTTACCCTACCACTAAATGTTTACCAGATTGGTTTACAAAATATTGTTCTCGTATATTATAATATGTTGGTTTATTAGATATTAGTGACGTTTCTTCCAGACCCTATCTGGAGGATGTTACAGATTGGTATCAGAGGAGATTGGTAGTTATGTGCAAAAACACTTTGTTTAACTATTGGTATCATTTTTAGTTACTATTTGATATAACTTTTGGGGTGAGAATACATGCACAACTTTTATAACTGTTTTACACGTATTAACTATTAAACTGCGATATATTGGACTATGACCAGCAAGCCCCCAACCGATAAGTATAAACGATAACTTGTTACGGGGTAAACTTGAAAGTCTAGTCTAAATATCAGTACTTACACGTATCTACTATTAAACTGTGATATGTTGGGCTATGACCAGCAAGCCCCCAACCGACAAGTATAAACGATAACTTGACACGGGGTAAACTTGAAAGTCTAGTCTAAATATCAGTACCAACTGTTAAAACTATGCTATACCCGGCTATGTCCGACTAAGTCCCTACAGTGATATTTTTAAGTGCTGCGGCATGCTTATTTATTGGGGGTAGGCCTATCGGGAGTAACGTCCCCGATACATTTGACTCAGTCTTTGTATTACTTGATAATGAAATTAAACCGACAAGTATTATTTTTAGTTGTCTTTAGACCGACATAACTTTAGATTGTATACTTGTTAGCCAGATACATAAAAATGTATTTTTTTTTTTTTTTTTTTTGGTAGTTATGTGCAAAAACCAAAAGTTAATTTCCCTTCAAGTTTGTGAAATAGTAGTTTACACATAAAAATGCAATTGTTAATAACTACTTTTGCGGCATGTTACAGATTACAATCTCTGGAGGACGTTTCTTCAAGTTTACCCTACCACTAAATGTTTAGATTGGTATCAGAGCATAACCAGGCTGTTATAGAGAACCAGGATTGCAATTTTATGTGTGCCTTACTTGCTAGCTAGGGTGCCTTAGCAATCTAGGAAACTATAACCTTTCCTGCCTTACACTTAAAGCACTTAGGATTGCCTTATAATCTTAACAATCATGCTTTACCAAACTTGACTTAAAGATTCTAATCAAAGTCTTTTTCCTAATGTAGGACTACAACTTTTCTTGACCATAGTGCCTTTAATTGTTGCCTTTAACTGTTAAATGCTACACTATACTTTATAAACTTTACTTATCTTAGAATGACGAGCTAATCTAAGAACTCTGCTCACTTTCCTGAGTACTATCCAATTACACCACCGCATCTAAATGCGACACAATGATTTTAGAAATTCTTGACATTCATAAGTCATCTATCATGGTTATGTGTATTACATATGTATTACATGAAATATTATCCATGATTTTGAAACTCTTATAATTGTTACTACTCACACACAAACGTATATAACTCCCTGTTATATCACGTACCTATATGCCTTATGCCTTTATGCATCGGTTTATGAATCGAAAAATGTCATTGGGTTATCACAATATACGAATTGAAAGTCTTTAATCAAAAGATTATTAGATTACATACTTATCACTTTATGATCTCGACACGTCATACTGCCATTATTAAAGTATAGACACATCATATCTTATTATATCTTATCGTATCTATCCCAATAGATTTTGTCTAACACTTTTCCTAAATTCCCTCCGTAAATTACGGAAATCTTTTTGCTATATACACGTATTCGAGGAGACGAATATATCATCCAGTATTCAACACTAATCTCATATCAAAAACCCTAATTCCAAACACATAATATGGATTCCTCGAACTCTTCGAGCTCCAATGGCAGCGTAACCGGAATGAACCAACCAATCAGCCATCATCTATTTTGGATGAATTGGGGATGGGTTCGTAGTAAACTTAATCAATGGAGACAAGAAGAAGGTGATCCCTTCCACCAACCGAATTCACCTCTTGGTGAAGAACCTGAAGCACTTACTGGCGAACCCGTTCGGAACACTATTTTCACCCTCATTTCCAGGATATCCAGTCACGAATATATAATATCTAAAATTTTAGATCTTATTCATCCACTTGTCCGAACCGCCAATCATCCCGGAATAATAGAAGAAGTCAACGAGCTTCGCGCTCGAGTAGTGGCTCTGGAGAATATGGTGCGAAACCTACGAACACCAGCAGCAGCACCAGCAGCATAACCAGTACCACCAGTACCATCAGCATCACCACCAACATCACCACCAACATCACCAGCTTCACCAACGATAACATCCGCATTCCACGCCTCAACATCGCACTCAGTACCTCAAACATCAACATCATACGCCCCATAGATACCAAGGAATATTATTAATAATGAGTTAAGATGTATTGACTCATTCTTCCTGAAGAATTACATATGTATACTTTATATATATGGATTGGAACAATAATAAATCTTTTCGTACTAAGCTATTACGTGTGAATCTTAACTAGTATGTACTACATGGTTAATTCATATCACAATATGCTATGATGTACATCTTTTGTTAATAACTTAACAATCGTTAATCATTGCTTCAATACAATAAACTCCATTTCGTAATAAACCAAGTGTATTACTCAAATATATGATTGATTGTATACTTTAATTTTCGATGTACTCGAAACTTTCTAGAAAATATCATTAGTGCCTTATGAATTTCACAAGAATTCCAAGAGCACCAACATCATATACCGAAGTATATCAATAACAATGAACGATGAAGTATTAATTCATAACTTCATTAGCGAAATATTTCACGACAATTATGAAATCTCTAAGGTTTTGGAGATTATTTATTCTCATTTCAACAGCAAATCAAATGAGTTTAATATTATATTAGCTCATTAAAACCATGATTACATCTGAAGAATACATATATGAACGTATATCTTCTCTTTTGTACAAACTGTTAATTGTAAAAAATATTTTAACGGGTAGGTAAAACCCGAGAGATATTCATATCTCATATAAATATGTTACATTGTACATTCTTCCATTCTGATTCAGCAGTTGTTAACTATACTACTTACATTCACATGATATATGTATATGTTCACCAAAGAAAAACCATTTTCATACAAATTCAGTTACATACTCTGATTTTGACATATCGAAACTTAAGTAAAGCTTTAGCAAGTGTTATCTTCCTAAAGATCACTACATTCATGAATTATATTCATTCGTATTCTATGATGAATTATCAAATCAAACCACCGAACTTACCATTCCTTACTTTTGAAAATCACAACATTTCTTCGTCAACCGTTAGATCCATTGATGGATGCATCTTACGCTTAAACACTTCAAATTTAAAATTCTTGAAAACATCCTTTGAATCTTGACGATCGCAATCAGCGTTTAATCATCTAAAAATGAAATTTCTTGAAACCATTTCGGATTGATAACCGATGATTCAAATATGGCTGCATTAAATGCAGAGGAAACAGAAAAATTGTAGATGGTCTTAAGGGCCAACAGTTTGATAATAAAGAATGGTACGTTGGAAAAGTCAAAAGAAAATTTGGAACTGAAAAACGGATTGAGCTAACCATGGAGGAGACCAAGGACAAACACAAGGGTCAAACCCTATATTCAAAGAATCCAGGTAATTTTGGATCCGGTGAAATCTTTAGAGAATATATTGCTCCGAAGTCATGTTAAAAGCTTGCGGAAAATTTTTCTTCATCAACTTTCGAACTTAGAAATTCCAAAATATCATCATAAATATCCTCTATATTTCGAAAGATATCTTCATAACGATTCATGTCCGCAATTAAGTATCTCTTTGCGATATCTTTATAAAGGAAACTGTTTTAGTTTCTATATTCTGTAAAATTCGAGTTTAAATTATAAATGCTTTGAAGAAGTGTTGGGAATTGAAGCATGAGTTAGTATAATATAATGACGTCAGGCCAACGTGATTATATTACAGTAAGTCATGCTAAGTTTTTAATGGAAGATGATGATTCATAGATTTTATAATCATCATTTTCCATGTTACACGACTCTTACATTCTATTTAACCTCTAAATATATCAAGAACATATTTTTCTTGATGATTCGGTCTTTTCCGGATATTCTGGTAATATGACAAATCAAATCGTGCTATTACATTTCCTTTCTACTTTATATATTATGATCATTCGAAACTTCATACCTATGAATTCTGGATCATTACTCGCTTGACTTGAAGTCGGGAAGAAGAAACAAAAGCATAAAGCTCCGACATATAAGGGAAAATATAAAGCCCGATAACGACTCCGAAATTACAAACCGTGTATATCAATGCGTATAGCAATATAAAGACACGGGATAATTAAAAACACTATAACCCCAAGAGCATAGTAGAAGTAAACAGATTCCTCTGGCGGTAAAAGAAAAAGAAGAATGACTGCATAGATGGTCAATATAATAACCAGGATCAGAACTGGATTAAGCATTTTCTTAATCTTTTGAAAGTTTGAATTGAGAAAGAAAGTATAGAAGTGGTGAAGATAATGAAACGAAAGAAGCTAATTTATAGCAAAATTCCAAACACATCAATCGAGGCAAATCACCGCATTTAATCAAACAAATCTCAAAATTTCGTAAATACCGAAGAATCAAATCTTATAGATTACGAAGATTTCCTTTAATTCCTTGAATTCCGGAAATCAATCGTGACTACGTCAAAAGTTAAGGCGAACATTTAATTTTCTCATTTCACTCTTTTATGATAGCTTCATTTATACTCTTCCTATAAACGAATCGTTTTATCCATATTATTCAATAGTGATAAAACTTTATTTTTCAACTTATATTCATCATTAAAATATTCTTGTTGTAAACAATGAAGATCTCTATCAAATTTCATGACTGTGATTTTCACGAACTCCTCTTTGTTTGTCTGCCCTAATATTGTGGCATAAAATGCTCAAGGTTTTAAATGAGCTCAGTACTATTCATAACACATTTCATGTATCCAATTTACTGAAATGACTTGTATAACATCATCATTTTGAATGATATTCGCATTAATGATAAAATGCACTTCGTTGAATAACCTATAGAAATCATGGAAGGAGAGGTCAAACAAACGCGTAAAAGCAATATACCTATCGTTAAAGTCCGTTGGAATTCGCGTAGAGGCCCCGAATATACCTGGGAACGCAAAGACCATATGAAACGGAAATATCCCCATCTCTTCTCAACTGCTGATGCAAACGAGGAAACTACCTAAAAACTTCGGGACGAAGTTTTCAATAACGGGGAGGTACTATAACGACCCTCATTTTTTCCATTCTATATTTTTCCAATATTAAAAGCCCAAACAATATAATTAAAACTTAATGATTAAACTTTAATCAACAATTGTTAAGTGTTAAGAGTTAGAAAACATATTAATTAACTTTGTACAAAAATTGACAAGTTAATAAAAGATGAAAATAATAAACTGTTAGTCGACACTCACTGCTAATTAAAATTTATGCATTTATGTAATATTATAACTAATAACCTATAAGTAATAAATAAAAAGTGACATTTATATAAATAATAAAACAATTGGGAACTAAATATATACAAGTCATGAATTAGTAAAAAGAAAATAGTACTTATCATGTAGTAAATGTAAAAATAATAATAATAATAATAGTAATAATAATGAGACTAAAAAAATCTTACATCCTTATGTTGACTAAAAATAAAGTGTAAACTAGTACATCCTTATGTTGACTAATTATAAACTAGTACCACCTATTGTTGACTAAAAATTATAAAACAAAATAAAATCATTAATTAGAACATCCTTATGTTGACTAACACTCTAATACTTGCACTATATAAACACCTAGTTTCTCATTCACAAATCACACCAAAATCCTCTCTCAAAAACAATCTCTCCCTCTCTCTCTCTTGTGGTATTCGGATCTTCAAGCTTGTTCTTCGTGTTCTTCAAGAATCTTCAAGGAGTTCTTCAAGATTTTCAAGGCTTTGATCTTCCATCTTCATCGTGTTCATCTTTTCTTTGTTAATTATCTTGAATCTTCAAAGGTATAACATAAACCCTAAACTATTTACATAAACTTTGATCTTTGATAATTCATATTCATATTATAAACTTGTTATTCATAAGTATATACATAAACACACCTAGATTTATATATACATATATACATGTAAAAAAAAATATTTATATATATATATACATATATATATACGAATTATATATACATATACATATTAAAACCTTAAACCCTAATTACACCTAAACTATAATTCTTAAACCCTAATTAATTAAACTCTAAACATTTATGAAACCCTAGGACATTAATTACTAAACCCTAGTTATTAATTACTACTTTAATTAACTAACCCTAATTAATGAAACCCTAATACTACTTATACTAGTACTTAACATGTATACACTATTACTATTACTAGCACCTATAACCTACTAATTATATTGTAGCACAAAAACATTTTGGGATATGTATTAGAGATGTATAGATCTTCGAACTTTCTTGACGAATGGTTTCTACGAGATTCTAGGCAGAGGGTTTGGATTTCCGATTTAAAGGGTCCTATGGCTCAAGCCCCTAGATCTAAATTAGCCATTCGAAGGGAAGGGGGTGATTGGAAGCTTATCTAATACGGCAAGTATCCTAAAATGGAAACACTCATAAAAGTAGAAACTCTCTAGTCATAGAAACTTAGTAAAATAAGAAACTTTCTAAAAATAGAAACTTTATAAAAATAGTAACTTACTAGGAATAGAAACTTAGTAAAACAAACTATACTTAAACACATACTTAAACTTAAACATGGGCAAAACACTTAACTACTCTTAAATGTCAATAGGTTGACTTTCCTGCTCACTCGTTCAACTCTCTATTCCGAGGAATAACTCTCTCTACTTACTAAGGTGAATTTCATAGCCCCACTTTTTACTATTTCATTACTGTTTTGAAACTATGGGGTGAGACACATGCTTGCTTTTAAATTTTTAACATGCAATATTTTAATAACTGTTTTACAATATTTATATACGTGAATTTCATAGCCCCACTTTTTACTATTTCATTACTGTTTTGAAACTATGGGGTGAGACACATGCTTGCTTTTAAATTTTTAACATGCAATATTTTAATAACTGTTTTACAATATTTATATACGTGAATTCATAGCCCCATTTTTTACTGTTTCATAACTGTTTTATAACTTTTGGGGTGAGAATACATGCACAACTTTTATAACTGTTTTACACGTATTAACTATTAAACTGTGATATGTTGGGCTATGACCAGCTAGCCCCCAACCGATAAGTATAAACGATAACTTGTTACGGGGTAAACTTGAAAGTCTAGTCTAAATATCAGTACTTACACGTATCTACTATTAAACTGTGATATGTTGGGCTATGACCAGCAAGCCCCCAACCGACAAGTATAAACGATAACTTGACACGGGGTAAACTTGAAAGTCTAGTCTAAATATCAGTACCAACTGTTAAAACTATGCTATACCCGGCTATGTCCGACTAAGTCCCTACAGTGATATTTTTAAGTGCTGCGGCATGCTTATTTATTGGGGGTAGGCCTATCGGGAGTAACGTCCCCGATACATTTGACTAAGTCTTTGTATTACTTGATAATGAAATTAAACCGACAAGGACAGACACAACTTGTCATGGGGCAAACTTGAACGTTTAGTCTAAATATCACGCACTGGCATAACTTTTGGATCTGCGAGATCTACTTTTTGATCCTGCGGGAGATCAACTTTACAACTAAATCTTGTGGTCTAAAAACAACGATAACTACTTTTGTTAAACCTATGAACTTCACTCAACCTTTTTGGTTGACACTTTAGCATGTTTTGTCTCAGGTGCTGTTTGATTCAAGCTTTCTTATCTACTACTTATGTGATGCTACTTGGACTTAGGATCAAGAGATATCGCATTTATTACTTCTGCATATGAACAATTACTTTATCGTTATTTCCATTATTGTAACGACATTTCATTTTCCGCTGCGTACTCAATAAAGTTAAATTTTCTCATTTAGTATTGTTCTCGTATTATAATATGTTGGTTTATTTGATATTAGTAACGTTTCTTCCAGACCCTATTGGGAGGACGTTACAGATTGGTATCACCCTTGATTCTTGGATTTAGTGGTATCATAAAAATATAGGGCCTGGGTGAAATGTGACTTATATTTGATATTAAAATATTGCTCTGATACCAATCTGTAACATCCTCCCAATAGGGTCTGGAAGAAACGTTACTAATATCAAATAAACCAACATATTATAATACGAGAACAATACTAAATGAGAAAATTTAACTTTATTGAGTACGCAGCGGAAAATGAAATGTCGTTACAATAATGGAAATAACGATAAAGTAATTGTTCATATGCAGAAGTAATAAATGCGATATCTCTTGATCCTAAGTCCAAGTAGCATCACATAAGTAGTAGATAAGAAAGCTTGAATCAAACAGCACCTGAGACAAAACATGCTAAAGTGTCAACCAAAAAGGTTGAGTGAAGTTCATAGGTTTAACAAAAGTAGTTATCGTTGTTTTTAGACCACAAGATTTAGTTGTAAAGTTGATCTCCCGCAGGATCAAAAAGTAGATCTCGCAGATCCAAAAGTTATGCCAGTGCGTGATATTTAGACTAAACGTTCAAGTTTGCCCCATGACAAGTTGTGTCTGTCCTTGTCGGTTTAAATTTCATTATCAAGTAATACAAAGACTGAGTCAAATGTATCGGGGACGTTACTCCCGATAGGCCTACCCCCAATAAATAAGCATGCCGCAGCACTTAAAAATATCACTGTAGGGACTTAGTCGGACGTAGCCGGGTATAGCATAGTTTTAGCAGTTGGTACTTGTGTCTAAATTGTAAATAGTAAAAGCAGCATGTGTCTCACCCCAAATAAGTTAAATAAGTTTGCTAGCAATAAAGAATGGGGCTATGAATTCACCTTAGTAAGTAGAGAGAGTTATTCCTCGGAATAGAGAGTTGAACGAGTGAGCAGAAAAGTCAACCTATTGACATTTAAGAGTAGTTAAGTGTTTTGCCCATGTTTAAGTTTAAGTATGTGTTTAAGTATAGTTTGTTTTACTAAGTTTCTATTCCTAGTAAGTTACTATTTTTATAAAGTTTCTATTTTTAGAAAGTTTCTTATTTTACTAAGTTTCTATGACTAGAGAGTTTCTACTTTTATGAGTGTTTCCATTTTAGAATACTTGCCGTATTAGATAAGCTTCCAATCACCCCTTTCCCTTCGAATGGCTAATTTAGATCTAGGGGCTTGAGCCATAGGACCCTTTAAATCGGAAATCCAAACCCTCTGCCTAGAATCTCGTAGAAACCATTCGTCAAGAAAGTTTGAAGATCTATACATCTCTAATACATATCCCAAAATGTTTTTGTGCTACAATATAATTAGTAGGTTATAGGTGCTAGTAATAGTAATAGTGTATACATGTTAAGTACTAGTATAAGTAGTATTAGGGTTTCATTAATTAGGGTTAGTTAATTAAAGTAGTAATTAATAACTAGGGTTTAGTAATTAATGTCCTAGGGTTTCATAAATGTTTAGAGTTTAATTAATTAGGGTTTAAGAATTATAGTTTAGGTGTAATTAGGGTTTAAGGTTTTAGTATGTATATGTATATATAATTCGTATATATATATATATATAAAAATATTTTTTTTACATGTATATATGTATATATAAATCTAGGTGTGTTTATGTATATACTTATGAATAACAAGTTTATAATATGAATATGAATTATCAAAGATCAAAGTTTATGTAAATAGTTTAAGGTTTATGTTATACCTTTGAAGATTCAAGATAATTAACAAAGAAAAGATGAACACGATGAAGATGGAAGATCAAAGCCTTGAAAATCTTGAAGAACTCCTTGAAGATTCTTGAAGAACACGAAGAACAATCTTGAAGATCCGAATACCACAAGAGAGGGAGAGGGAGAGATTGTTTTTGAGAGAGGATTTTGGTGTGATTTGTGAATGAGAAACCAGGTGTTTATATAGTGCAAGTATTAGAGTGTTAGTCAACATAAGGATGTTCTAATTAATGATTTTATTTTGTTTTATAATTTTTAGTCAACAATAGGTGGTACTAGTTTATAATTAGTCAACATAAGGATGTACTAGTTTACACTTTATTTTTAGTCAACATAAGGATGTAAGATTTTTTTAGTCTCATTATTATTACTATTATTATTATTATTATTTTTACATTTACTACATGATAAGTATTATTTTCTTTTTACTAATTCATGACTTGTATATATTTAGTTCCCAATTATTTTATTATTTATATAAATGTCACTTTTTATTTATTACTTATAGGTTATTAGTTATAATATTACATAAATGCATAAATTTTAATTAGCAGTGAGTGTCGACTAACAGTTTATTATTTTCAACTTTTATTAACTTGTCAATTTTTGTACAAAGTTAATTAATATGTTTTCTAACTATTAACACTTAATAATTGTTGATTAAAGTTTAATCATTAAGTTTTAATTATATTGTTTGGGCTTTTAATATTGGAAAAATATAGAATGGAAAAAAATGAGGGTCGTTATAGTACCTCCCCGTTATTGAAAACTTCGTCCCGAAGTTTTTAGGTAGTTTCCTCGTTTGCATCAGCAGTTGAGAAGAGATGGGGATATTTCCGTTTCATATGGTCTTTGCGTTCCCAGGTATATTCGGGGCCTCTACGCGAATTCCAACGGACTTTAACGATAGGTATATTGCTTTTACGCGTTTGTTTGACCTCTCCTTCCATGATTTCTATAGGTTATTCAACGAAGTGCATTTTATCATTAATGCGAATATCATTCAAAATGATGATGTTATACAAGTCATTTCAGTAAATTGGATACATGAAATGTGTTATGAATAGTACTGAGCTCATTTAAAACCTTGAGCATTTTATGCCACAATATTAGGGCAGACAAACAAAGAGGAGTTCGTGAAAATCACAGTCATGAAATTTGATAGAGATCTTCATTGTTTACAACAAGAATATTTTAATGATGAATATAAGTTGAAAAATAAAGTTTTATCACTATTGAATAATATGGATAAAACGATTCGTTTATAGGAAGAGTATAAATGAAGCTATCATAAAAGAGTGAAATGAGAAAATTAAATGTTCGCCTTAACTTTTGACGTAGTCACGATTGATTTCCGGAATTCAAGGAATTAAAGGAAATCTTCGTAATCTATAAGATTTGATTCTCCGGTATTTACGAAATTTTGAGATTTGTTTGATTAAATGCGGTGATTTGCCTCGATTGATGTGTTTGGAATTTTGCTATAAATTAGCTTCTTTCGTTTCATTATCTTCACCACTTCTATACTTTCTTTCTCAATTCAAACTTCCAAAAGATTAAGAAAATGCTTAATCCAGTTCTGATCCTGGTTATTATATTGACCATCTATGCAGTCATTCTTCTTTTTCTTTTACCGCCAGAGGAATCTGTTTACTTCTACTATGCTCTTGGGGTTATAGTGTTTTTAATTATCCCGTGTCTTTATATTGCTATACGCATTATATACACGGTTTGTAATTTCGGAGTCGTTATCGGGCTTTATATTTTCCCTTATATGTCGGAGCTTTATGCTTTTGTTTCTTCTTCCCGACTTCAAGTCAAGCGAGTAATGGTCCAGAATTCATAGGTATGAAGTTTCGAATGATCATAATATATAAAGTAGAAAGGAAATGTAATAGCACGATTTGATTTGTCATATTACCAGAATATCCGGAAAAGACCGAATCATCAAGAAAAATATGTTCTTGATATATTTAGAGGTTAAATAGAATGTAAGAGTCGTGTAACATGGAAAATGATGATTATAAAATCTATGAATCATCATCTTCCATTAAAAACTTAGCATGACTTACTGTAATATAATCACGTTGGCCTGACGTCATTATATTATACTAACTCATGCTTCAATTCCCAACACTTCTTCAAAGCATTTATAATTTAAACTCGAATTTTACAGAATATAGAAACTAAAACAGTTTCCTTTATAAAGATATCGCAAAGAGATACTTAATTGCGGACATGAATCGTTATGAAGATATCTTTCGAAATATAGAGGATATTTATGATGATATTTTGGAATTTCTAAGTTCGAAAGTTGATGAAGAAAAATTTTCCGCAAGCTTTTAACATGACTTCGGAGCAAGATATTCTCTAAAGATTTCACCGGATCCAAAATTACCTGGATTCTTTGAATATAGGGTTTGACCCTTGTGTTTGTCCTTGGTCTCCTCCATGGTTAGCTCAATCCGTTTTTCAGTTCCAAATTTTCTTTTGAGCTTTTCCAACGTACCATTCTTTATTATCAAACTGTTGGCCCTTAAGACCATCTACAATTTTTCTGTTTCCTCTGCATTTAATGCAGCCATATTTGAATCATCGGTTATCAATCCGAAATGGTTTCAAGAAATTTCATTTTTAGATGATTAAACGCTGATTGCGATCGTCAAGATTCAAAGGATGTTTTCAAGAATTTTAAATTTGAAGTGTTTAAGCGTAAGATGCATCCATCAATGGATCTAACGGTTGACGAAGAAATGTTGTGATTTTCAAAAGTAAGGAATGGTAAGTTCGGTGGTTTGATTTGATAATTCATCATAGAATACGAATGAATATAATTCATGAATGTAGTGATCTTTAGGAAGATAACACTTGCTAAAGCATTACTTAAGTTTCGATATGTCAAAATCAGAGTATGTAACTGAATTTGTATGAAAATGGTTTTTCTTTGGTGAACATATACATATATCATGTGAATGTAAGTAGTATAGTTAACAACTGCTGAATCAGAATGGAAGAATGTACAATGTAACATATTTATATGAGATATGAATATCTCTCGGGTTTTACCTACCCGTTAAAATATTTTTTTACAATTAACAGTTTGTACAAAAGAGAAGATATACGTTCATATATGTATTCTTCAGATGTAATCATGGTTTTAATGAGCTAATATAATATTAAACTCATTTGATTTGCTGTTGAAACGAGAATAAATAATCTCCAAAACCTTAGAGATTTCATAATTGTCGTGAAATATTTCGCTAATGAAGTTATGAATTAATACTTCATCGTTCATTGTTATTGATATACTTCGGTATATGATGTTGGTGCTCTTGGAATTCTTGTGAAATTCATAAGGCACTAATGATATTTTCTAGAAAGTTTCGAGTACATCGAAAATTAAAGTATACAATCAATCATATATTTGAGTAATACACTTGGTTTATTACGAAATGGAGTTTATTGTATTGAAGCAATGATTAACGATTGTTAAGTTATTAACAAAAGATGTACATCATAGCATATTGTGATATGAATTAACCATGTAGTACATACTAGTTAAGATTCACACGTAATAGCTTAGTACGAAAAGATTTATTATTGTTCCAATCCATATATATAAAGTATACATATGTAATTCTTCAGGAAGAATGAGTCAATACATCTTAACTCATTATTAATAATATTCCTTGGTATCTATGGGGCGTATGATGTTGATGTTTGAGGTACTGAGTGCGATGTTGAGGCGTGGAATGCGGATGTTGTCGTTGTTGAAGCTGGTGATGTTGGTGGTGATGTTGGTGGTGATGCTGATGGTACTGGTGGTACTGGTTATGCTGCTGGTGCTGCTGCTGGTGTTCGTAGGTTTCGCACCATATTCTCCAGAGCCACTACTCGAGCGCGAAGCTCGTTGACTTCTTCTATTATTCCGGGATGATTGGCGGTTCGGACAAGTGGATGAATAAGATCTAAAATTTTAGATATTATATATTCGTGACTGGATATCCTGGAAATGAGGGTGAAAATAGTGTTCCGAACGGGTTCGCCAGTAAGTGCTTCAGGTTCTTCACCAAGAGGTGAATTCGGTTGGTGGAAGGGATCACCTTCTTCTTGTCTCCATTGATTAAGTTTACTACGAACCCATCCCCAATTCATCCAAAATAGATGATGGCTGATTGGTTGGTTCATTCCGGTTACGCTGCCATTGGAGCTCGAAGAGTTCGAGGAATCCATATTATGTGTTTGGAATTAGGGTTTTTGATATGAGATTAGTGTTGAATACTGGATGATATATTCGTCTCCTCGAATACGTGTATATAGCAAAAAGATTTCCGTAATTTACGGAGGAAATTTAGGAAAAGTGTTAGACAAAATCTATTGGGATAGATACGATAAGATATAATAAGATATGATGTGTCTATACTTTAATAATGGCAGTATGACGTGTCGAGATCATAAAGTGATAAGTATGTAATCTAATAATCTTTTGATTAAAGACTTTCAATTCGTATACTGTGATAACCCAATGACATTTTTCGATTCACAAACCGATGCATAAAGGCATAAGGCATATAGGTACGTGATATAATAGGGAGTTATATACGTTTGTGTGTGAGTAGTAACAATTATAAGAGTTTCAAAATCATGGATAATATTTCATGTAATACATATGTAATATACATAACCATGATAGATGACTTATGAATGTCAAGAATTTCTGAAATCATTGTGTCGCATTTAGATGCGGTGGTGTAATTGGATAGTACTCAGGAAAGTGAGCAGAGTTCTTAGATTAGCTCGACATTCTAAGATAAGTAAAGTTTCTAAAGTATAGTGTAGCATTTAACAGTTAAAGGCAACAATTAAAGGCACTATGGTCAAGAAAAGTTGTAGTCCTACATTAGGAAAGAGACTTTGATTAGAATCTTTAAGTCAAGTTTGGTAAAGCATGATTATTAAGATTATAAGGCAATCCTAAGTGCTTTAAGTGAAAGGCAGGAAAGGTTATAGTTTCCTAGATTGCTAAGGCACCCTAGCTAGCAAGTAAGGCACACATAAAAATGCAATCCTGGTTCTCTATAACAGCCTGGTTATGCTCTGATACCAATCTGTAACGTCCTCCCAATAGGGTCTGGAAGAAACGTTACTAATATCAAATAAACCAACATATTATAATACGAGAACAATACTA